>NC_056737.1:1557803186-1558103186 GCF_019279795.1 Protopterus annectens | reverse complement strand
GATTAGGGCAAAAAAGCTGCTGCATTTGGCATTGATGGACGTAGCAAAAAAGTCACAGCATAGCTGGCCCATTTGCGAAAAATTTTGTTCGCAACTTCCTGTTTCAGGGACCACTCATGTGGCATTAAGATTGCCCTGCTCAGCTTGTCCGCTATCACGTTGGACTTCCCCGGAATATGGGTCGCAGTGAGAAAGCGTTGAGAAGAGACTGCCCATTGCCAAACTCTCTGGGCCTCTTGACATAAGGGGTAGGATCTGGTTCCCCCTTGTTTGTTGATGTACCATACCACAAACATGCTGTCTGACTAAACTGCAATTGTCCCTGAAGGAAGAGAGTTTTGGAATGCCTGCAACACCATAAGAACCACTCTCATCATCATGACATTGATGCGCAAATGGTATTCGTGATCCTGCCAAGTCCCTTGGATAGTCCGTCCCAGATAATGCCCCCTCCATTATACCTGGGAAGCATCCGTGGTCACAGTTGCTACTGGTAGGGGGAGAGCAAATGGTCTGCCTACTGTCACCTGTGTAGACTGGTTCCACCAACAAAGAAAGATCCTTTTTGCATGTGCTGGTTATCAAAATTTTGTGTGACATGGGCAACTCCTGCATGGACCATTGAGTGAAGAGAAGCCATTGTAGTATTCTCATGTGTAGATGGGCCAAGGGAACCAAGGTTATTGCTGCTGCCATTGAACCCAGAACCTTGAGCACAAACCTGACTTGAACTTTCTTTTTCCTCAACAAGACTGATACCAAACAACGTAATGTTAAGACTCTTTCTGTGGGCAGTTTTGCTACCATGCTTTTTGAATTTAAATCTGCTCCTATAAAGGTAACACACTGAGAAGGCAACAAGTCAGATTTTTCGAAACTGACTGTAATACCTAACTCTGAGCAGATATGAATTGTAGTGTCCCTTGCCCTGATTAGTAGACGCTCGGTGGTGGCAGTCAGGAGCCAGTCGTCTAAGTATGGAAACATCTGGAATCCTAGATGCCTCAGGTGAGCTGTGACCACTGCCATACATTTGGTGAACACAATAGGGGCTGTGGTGAGACCAAAGGGCAGGGCTCTGAATTGGTAATGACTGGCTTCCAGCCAGAAGCATATATATACATCTCCTGGAGCGCCTGTTCATTTTAACATGATAGTGCGCATCCTGGAGATCTATCGAGTACACCCAATTGTTCTTTCCCAGAAAGGGGAGTATGGACTGCAGTGTTACCACCTGAAATTTTTCCTTCTTTACTGACTTGTTTAGTGTGCTGAGGTCCAATATTGGTCTCCAGTCCTCTGTTTTCTTTGGTACTAAAAAGAATCTTGAGTAAATTCCAGATCCTGATTGGTCTGCAGGGACTTTTTGGATGGACCTTTTTTCTAGCAACCTTTGGATTTTTAGGGTTGCTTGATCCCTTTGAATGGGTGGTATGTTTGGAATGGATTTTTGTGGATTGGGTGGATGACAGAAGGGAATGCTGTATACCCTGGATATGATCGACAGCACTCATCTATCTTTGGTGATGTCTTGCCAGGCGTGTGGGTACAGTGATAGTCTCCCCCTGACTGCTTCCAGAGGTGGACAGGCGGGGCCTCCTTTCAGGAGCGCTAGAAGGGCCTACCAGAAAACATATATCTGTCACCCTGTTCCTGCGGATCCCCTCTGCCACAAGGACGGCATCTTCCATTATTATTTCCCCCTCTGCCACTGGGGGAAAATTCACCATGTGCATCAGACAAAGTTCCTTGTGATTAGCAGAACCACATCTTTCCACGCTTCTGACCTTTGGGGTAAGGTCTAGTAGGGGCAGAAAAATGCACTCCCATGGCAGAGTTTTGCAGTCCTGTTTGCACTTGGTGAGAGTTTCTTTTTGGCCAAACAAGAACAAACCATCAAAAGGCGCTTTAGTAAAGGAAGACTTGAAGGGTTCAGCAAAGTCATAAAGCTGCATCCAGGAATGTCTCCTCAGTGCAATTCCTGTGCCTGCTGCCCTCCTCGCTCCATCAGCCACATATGAAATCAGGCGTATGGAGGAGTTTGCTATGGAGGTTAGGGTTGCAAGTTGAGTCATTACCGTCTCCAGGAGCGCCTCAGCTGTAGCACCTCAGAGGGATTCTCCTAGCTCATTGAGGTGATCCCTCTGAAGTCTCGTGAAATGAGAAAGATAATTCAGTGACCTCAGAATAAACGCCACTAAGGAAAACGTACGCTTCCCATATCTGTCCATCGTTCAAGATTCTTTGTTTGGCAGATGGACAGACAAAGACACTTCAGCTAATTCCTTCTTGGTGGCCGCTGCCACCACCATAGCATCTACTGGAACACCTTTTGTAAGAAACTGCTTGTCCTCGAGGGCAGTGATAAACTTATTAGGCCTCCTTGGGACAGGGTCCACTGTCTCTGGAAAGCCCCACGACTTTTGACTGACCATCCCCAGTAGTTTGTCAAAAGGCGGACACACCCAAGAGGTGGAGGGTCAAGAGCCAAATGCTTCTAGGTAAATAAACTCATTGTCAGAAGGGGATAGGGACTTCCATTCACCCCACTGTTTAAGGATCCCCAGGATGTCTGAAAATGAGACATCCTCAGAGGGTGAACGTGGGGACCCTTCCGAATCCTCTAAGTCTGTATCCGACTTGACAGACTTGGGGGAGTCTATATGCTTCCTCTTGCATATACGCTTCTGAGGGATCTCCTCAGAGGGATGCTCTGGGGAGGTCTCGGAAGAAGGGGTCTCCCCCAAGAGGGTAACCTGAGGCATGGGCTCTCTGTGCCTGGGCTGGAGAGGTGGAGTGGAGGTTGACACTGGCCCCTTCAGGGGAAGAGTGTTTGGAGCTGAGGGTGGAGCAGACTCAGGGGAAAGCACGCTCCTCATCGCCTCAAAGGCACCTTGATCCTGGCTCGAGATAGTCTCTGGTTCCGAAGAGCCCAGAGATCTCCCACACACCACAGATGAGGGCTCCGAGGCCAATGCTGGTGCCAAACTTACCTGTGCCTAAGCTCCAAGTAGGAGAGCTGGGTCCGAGCTGACCCCCCCCCCTACCCTGGAGACAATGGGCAAGTGTTGGCTCCCAGATCCTTCAACGTAAGCGATCAGAGCGGAAGTCGGTACCGTAACACCAGATGTGGTTCTTGGAACCAATGGTTCCACTACTACGACCTCAAGATGCTCTGGCTCCGAAATGGATTGAGTCAGAGGAGAAATAACTGGTACAGAAGAAACGGGCTTTGGCTCCACATCATTTTGGGCTGGGCTGGGCAGAATTTTGCTAGGGCCGGTGTCTTAAGTAACCTCCATACCACATGTTCCACGTCATCATCTGATAGACTCCTGGATGATTTGGAGGAGTACACTGAGGAATTGTGGCTACCACAGACTGTAGTAAAGAGGATTGTGGCACCAAGCATATAGACCCCAAGAACGGTGACCAATCCCTTTTCTTTTTCTTGGACAGTTCCGAAAAAGCTGGTGGAACCGAAGAGGATTTGTCTTTCTCGGATTAGACAATCTTCGGATCCGAGACAAAAGTAAGTGAAGCCAATTGCTTTGTCAGTTCAGAAGCCAGAGCCAACGGCAGTTTAGAAGTTGAAGGCTGCTGAAGAGATTGTTCAAATGGTCCCCTAAGAAGATCTCTGTTAACCAGTTTGTTCTTATGCTCCTGCAGAATTCTTGCCCTAAATGCATGACAAATAGAACAAGAGTCCTGCAGGTGCACTGCCCCTAAACAATAAATACAGCTGGTATGTCCATGTATGTCCATCTACAATTGACATCTTCTGAGTACAGGAATCGCATTTTTTGAAACCTGAACGTTTTTCTTTAGACATAATGAAGAAAAAACAAATACAATAGTACACACAATAAGAAAAAGCTTTTTTTTTAACATATCTAGGGAAGTAGGGGTTTGAGGAGAGTTTCTGACTGGAAAGGATGAACTCCTCAACCCAAGAGATGCCTCTAACCTAAACGACACTCTGAAGCAAACTACAACAACAACAGGGAGAAGCCCTCTAACTTAAGTGGGCTATAGGGAATGAAGCAGGATAAACAACTCCCCGATCCTCTAACTTAAACAGAAAAGGGAAGCACCAGAAACAACACAGGCCTAGTATTAGAAAAAAAACAAATAACGGCCCACAAAAAAACACAATACAAGAAACTGAGTAGATATGGATAGTAAACAACACTAAAAAGGACTTTAATTAACTTTGAATAACTTTAAATAAGTTTTGGAAGAAATAATTTTGAAAAAAACAGTCCAAGTAAGAACAAATTTTACTCAGCCTGAGCCAGTAGAGTGTAATCCCGAAGCTTCAAGTGGCAAACGAGATCTGGGCATCTACCGCTAGGCTTCATGGGTTTAGAGGGCAGCCTCGAGCCAGTAAAGAGCTCTCGAGCTTTAGTAGAAGGATGAGTCGGAACTGATGCTCGGTTCCAAACCCAACCAGCAAAATAAAGGCTAGAAGGGACAACATAATATAGAATGTTATGGTAATACATAACTTCTTTATCTGATGTCAGTCTCCATCTATTATTGACTCTTGGGACAGAATCTCCAGCTGCTTTAGATCTTGGGTGGCCCGGGTCTATATTAGATCACTGAATGCTTAGGTTAGTGAACAGTGATTAATTGACCCCATGTAAGCGAAAGCTTACAAAACGAAACTGTCAGAACAGTGATTTTTTCCAAGGGAAAAAAAATCGCTGTTCCGACAAAAAAAAAAAGAAAGAAAGAAAAGAAAACACTTTAAAACATGAAATTAAATGGGGGGCTTCACCCTCCACACCCCCCCTACTTAAATATACCAACTCTGAGACCGCACTACAATGCTGAAAACGGCAAACTACCGAAGCGGCCAAGCAAATTCTTTCCCAGGGAAAGAATTCGCTTACATGCCGCTTTGATATTTTGCTGTTTTGGAATTTACAGCTCGACCAAGACGCATTCGCTAACCTGTGTCTTCGGTCAGGTGATAGGAACCCGCGTGGCCCTATGGAAGAACATTCCTGAGAACCAAAGGAAGCTCTTCCCCTGGAGACCAGATCCAATTTGTAATGAGTGATAAAGGTATGTGGAGTAGCCCACATTGCTGCTGTGCATATTTCATTCATGGAAGCCTTAGAATGGAAAAAGCTGAAGTGATGTAAAAAGGTCACAGCAAGGCTGGCCCCAACGATGAAAACTCCTCCTCACTATCTCGGGATTGAGAGACCGCTTGTGAGGCAGTACACACTGCATCTGTTCAGTTTGTCCGCTATCCCGTTTGAACTCCCCAGGATATGTGTTGCTATCAGAAAGCGGTTGGAGGAAATAGCTCATTGCCAGACTCTGAGGGCTTCTCAACACAAGGGGTAGGACTTGGTTCCCCCTTGTTTGTTGATGTACCGGACTATGGACATGTTGCCCGATTGCATTGCGATGGTCCCTAGAGTGAGGACAGATTGAAGGGCTTGCAATGCTAAAAGGGCTACCCCTCAACTCCAGAACATTGATATGCAGATTGGCCTCTATCAGGGACCAAATGCCTTGGATTGTTCTTCCCAGATAATGACCACCCTACCTCATCTGGGGACCCATCCGTGGTCACTATGGTACTGGGTTGAGGAGGGACACATGGATGGTCTAATACAATTTCTTCGGATTCCAACCACCTTAAAACCTGAGCTTTGGTCGGCTAAGATATAGCTGTATTCAACTGGACGTATAAGAGAATTTAAGTACCTTTTATCTGCACTTTTTTCAAATAATACAGCATTTTAATTGATTTATTTGTGTTGCATTGAATATTAACTGAACTGGAAGTTTTGACTTTGTTTTTTCAGTCAGTGCTTGCTAGATCTTATTGCTTGTTAGAATTGCTGCATAGACGGTAATTGCAGTCGGGGGTAGTCTCATTCATTGATATTCTGTTACTGCCTATTTAAGTGGTACATTTTTTTATTATTTATTATTTTATTTTCAGTTTGATTACCGGGGAAGTCCACTGGGCCAAGAAGTGCCCATTTTCAGTGGAGGCCCGGGGAGAAAAGCTCCATGAACAGTATAATACAATATAGGTTACAAAATGCAAATAAAGGATGCAAAGTGAAATACCATATAATATAGGCTGCAAAATAGAAAATAAAGGTTACAAAGTGAAATACAAGAGTAGGGTTCATACATACGAGAGTTGCAGAGTGTAATATACATTATGAGACAGTTTAACAGCTTGACAACAGAGTTTTTTTTTTTTTTTTTTAAAACAATACTTACATGCTTGGAGTCAATTAAAGTCTACTAGTTCTAGATCTTTTGAGAAATAAGAGTAAGTACGAGAGTATAGTGGAGTGGGGGTAAGGAGAGCTTAGTGGGGAGTCCCTAAAATTTAAGTGGGATGAAAGCAGGAGCATTTCCATTTGGAAGACAGGTGAAGAAAAAGTTGAGTTTTGAAGGATTCACTGTTGGGTATAGTCCTAAGTGAAGGAGGCAGAGAGTTCCATTTTTTACCTAGAGAAAAGGAGAGTAAAAGCTGGCCAGCGGGTCGTTTGGGTTTAGGAATGGAGATTAGGTTTTGGTGTTCATATCCAAGTGATCTGTTAGGGATGTATGGAAGAAGGATGTCCTTTAAGGCTGGGCAATTATCAGGGGAGAATATTAGTTTGTGAGCAGTGGTTAGTTGTAGATAGTCTAGGTGGTTAGGGAGTTCTAACCAGTTCAGAGAGTGAAGGCTGAGGCAGTGGTGAGTTGATGTTTTGGATTTGGTGGCAAATTTAGAGATCTTATTATAGCAAGTTTCGAGCTTAGAGGTGTTGGTAACAGACAATTTGGTTAAAAGAGGGGCTCCATATAGAAGGGAAGGTAGGAGGTAGGTGGTTGCCAGGGTATGCCTAGTGGAGATGGAAAGAAAGTGATTGTTCCTATATAGCATACCTAGCTTTTGGTGAGTTTTATTGTTTGTGAAGATCAAATTTGAGGTGTTCATCTATGGTAATGCCAAGGAGTTTTGCAGAGGGAACCACTTTAATGGCAGTGTTAGTCTGGCTTAGGACATTGAAAGTGTTTTTGTCCAAAGAGGAAACCTTGAAGGGGAGAAAAATTAGTATTTTGGATTTATTGGAGTTGAGAGAAAGGTGGTTTTGGTGCATCCAGTTCTCTGTAGTGGTAAAGGCTAATTGGGTTTTGGTCAGAAGTTCAGGAAAGTTTGGGGCAGAGCAGACCAAAGTGGAGTCATCAGCGTATTGGATGACTGCGGTGTCAGGGATGAAGGTGTGAAGGTTGTTTATAAAGATGCTGAAAAGCATGGGTCCAAGGATGGACCCCTGAGGAACGCCAGTAGGTGTAGGCAAGAAGGAAGAGAAGGAGTTCTGCCATTTGAAAGCTTGAGATCTATCAGATAGGTAACTTAAGAACCAGGAGAGAGTATTTGGGGAGAGACTGAGATTAGCCAAATGATGAAGAAGGTGAGTGTGGGAGATGGTGTCAAAGGCTTTTGAAAGATCTAGCAGTACTGTGGATACAATGAGTCCAGAGTCTCGTGCTTGATTGACAGTTTCAAGGAAGGATAGTAGGGCAGTTATGGTACTGTGGCCAGGACGGAAGCCGTGCTGGGTGGGTGTTAGGAGATGATTTTGAATTAGCTAAGGTAAAAGTTGGTGGTGGACACATTTTTCTAGAATTTTAGATGTTGGAGAGAGTAGGGCGATGGGGCGGAAGTTAGAAATAGTGGTGTTTTTGCCTCCTTTGTGAAGAGGTAGGATGTAGGCTGAACGCTAAAGTTTTGGTACATATGACTCATTTAAGGATCTATTCATCAGAATACTAATTGGGAGAGCGATACCTTCAGCTGCATGTTTGAGGAAGGAAGAGGGAATGTTGTCAGGGGCATTAGAACATGGCTTTAGCTTAGATAGAAGCTTTTTTATAAAAGTGGTGGAAACAGGTTTGAGATGGAAATTGAGGGGATTGTTGTTTGGGTTGTTGGGTGAATTGAAAAGGGAGTTAGGTGGGTTGTTATTAGGGAATGTTTTGGTTAGCTTGGCTATGGACTCTGTAAAGAAGCTATTGAAGTGAGAGCTCAGTTCACTATCGGATAGATTAGGGTCAGGGCAAGGGTTGTTTTAAGATCCGGGATGAAGTAGTGAGTTGCCTGATTTCCAGAATTGTTTTGGGTTTTTATTGTTATTGGACTGAAGTTTATTATAGTAGTTTTTTTTGTCCTTGGTAATAAGTTTTTTTTCTTGGTTGCGGAGTTGGGTATATAGGAGTAAGGTAGAGGACAATTTATTTTTCTGATAGAGCTTCCAATATTTGTCTCTGTGACGCATAATTTGTTTAGTTTCTTTGGTCAGCCATGGTGCAGAATTAGTTTTGATTTGCTTATTTCTTAGGGGGGCTAGGGAGTTAAAAGTATCTAGGAAGATAGAGTTAAAATGCTCAACAGCATTGTCGAGTGGAAGGGTATTTAGAGGTTGCCAGTTAATTTGTTTAAAGATGTTAGAGAAAATTAAGGGGTTGAAGTTGCTGAGGTTACGAGTTTGAATGTAGAGATGGTGTTGGATGGAGCTACTTGATCGATGGATGTCACTGAAGGTGTTAGGGATAGTGCCACAGAGATTGATTTTGTTTGGATGGGAGACTAGAATCCAATCTAAGATGGACCCTGGGGGGTGATTTTTGTTGGGGCGAGTAGTTGAATAGATTACTTGGGTGAAGTTTAGAATGTTAATGGAAAGTGAGTGGGATGGTGTGTTCATTTTATTCCAGTCAATATTGACAGCTCCTAGTATATAAGTTTCATATTTTAATTTGAGTTGAGGCCCAGTATAGAATACTTTCAAGGGTGGAGATATTGTTGCCTAGGGAGATGTATAAGGAAATGAAGCAGATATTTTTTTATGTTTATTTAATCTGAGAAGGCTTGCTGTGATTTCGGAATTTTTGAAATTAGGGCTAGGGATTTGAAGAGGAATTAGAGAGAGAAGATTGGAGTACATCAGAGCAGAGCCATCGCCTTTTTTGTTTAAACGGTCACTTCTGAGGATATGGTAACCAGGAGGTAATATTTCAGAGTCAGTGATATGGGGTTTTAGCCAAGTTTCAGAGATGGCTAGGATGTTGGGTTGGTTGTAATTAATCCAGGCTTGTACATGGTGACATTTGTTGTTAAGGCTCTGGGCATTGATAGTGAAGATCTTCAGAGTGCTAAGGGGGGAGGTGGGAGAAGAGAAAGGGTGGGGAGTGTTATTTGTTATAGGTGAGGAAGAGGGTGGAGGGACGGAGTAGTTTGTGCTGAGGCAAGGGCCAGGGTAAGGATGAATGTCTCCAGATAAGGCTAGGACATTGTAGGAGATAAGGTTTGGTCTGTAAGGTTTGTATAGTAAGTATTTATTAGGGTTTAGCAGAAGTTTCAGAGAGAGTTTTAGTTGAGGCAGAGAATAGTTTGGGATGATAAAGATGCAATAGGTTGGGTGGAATAAGGGAGGCGGATATGGAGTGAAAGTGAGGGAGTTGGAGAGGTTGTAGTTGGGGGTTAGGGATAGTTTGAGTAGGAGGGAGGGATGGAGGAGCATTATGGGAGTAAGAAGTAGCAAGATACAGAGGTATTAGTAAGATGAGAAGGGAGCTAGGGAGTTGAATAGTTAAGGGGAGTTGGTAGGGCATGTTAGGATAGGGTAGGGTAATGTACACTGAAGAGAAGAATAATGTGGAATGCTAGTTGAGAAGGGAAGGTCTAGAACTGAATGGAGAGAGTTAGATATGTAGGCAAGGACAATGGAAGAATGAGTGTATAGGGGTATAGGAAAATTGTAGTGGGAGGGGGAAGAGAGGTGAATTGTTCTCTGATTAGAGAATAGGGGAGGGGTAATTGGAAGAGGACTGTGACTGGATAGTAGGTTTTGTAGGAGGAGTTTGTTAGGTATAAATGTAGATGTGCTGGGGGCGGGTGAGAATTGGGTGCAGGGTAGGGGAGCGGAGTGAGCCCATAGGGCGAACGGAGCGGGTTCAGACAAGTAAGTGAGCCAGTCAGCCAAAAACTAACAGTAAGCAGTTGATTACTGAGTTCCTTAGTTGAGACAGGGTAGGTCAATGGGGATAGGTAATACTGGTCGTGAAGGTAAATAGTAGCAGAGCAAAGTAAGCAGTGAGTAGCAGGTAGAGATAGGGCAGAAAGGCAGTTCACAAGCCTAGGACAGAAACATTAAAAAGCTATGGAGATCAGGGAAGAATGGAAGAGTTACGTACTGTCCTAGTTTAGAATGCCATCTAATGGTCAGTATTTTGGAATATTTTCTGCTTAAAACCTGAGCTTTGGCCGGCTAAGATCTAGCTGTATTCAACTGGACGTATAAGACAATTTAAGTACCTTTTATCTGCACTTTTTTCAAATAATACAGCATTTAATTGATTTATTTGTGTTGCACTGAATATTAACTGAACTGGAAGTTCTGACTCTGTTTTTTTAGTTCCCCACTCACTCTCCCTGGTTTTGTTTTGATGTTAATCTTGGTGGCTTTGAAACTGCCCGCCCTCTTGTAAATTTGTGTTTGGGTACTCCTTCTGGGCCCATCTCATTTGCTCACTCAACTGAGTTTAGTGAGATCATATTCTGATTTCAGGCACTCCTACTGTGTACAAATAGAGCATCTGGGAAAGAAAAAAAATTAAGCCTTTCCTGTAAGTGATCTAGACTGTGTGTAGGCTTCTGAGCCCCCAAGCCTTTCTGTGTTGGAGGGAAGCCTGCTAGCTTAATTTTGTTTCTTACAACTAGCCAGTTTTGTAGTTTCAGCACTCAAATCTGTTTCTTTGAACTCAGCACTTGTTCAGAACTAGCTGTAAGCACTAAGTAAGCTGCAAATTACTACAGTACTCAACTTTCCTCACTTGTCTAGAGGAAAGCAGTTTTTAGTACTTAATAAATAAGCACCTATCCAGGCATGTCTAAGAATCAGTTCCCGGTGATTTCTCCTGTCTACCTGATGAATCTGGGCATCTAGGGGCAATGCAGCAATTGTCTCATGTGCACAGACAACCCTCTCCTCCTACCACCCAACACTACAACCTGTGAGAGATGCACTTATATAGCCAAACTGGAAGCAAAGCTCTCATCACCCAAGACTGGACTAGATGCACCACACCACACTCATCACATAGTCCCTCAAAACCTACACCACCAAAACACACACATAGAAACACAAAACACACACCTACATTCGCGGAGGCTCTCAATAAAAACCTGTCCAAGCATCAGGGACCTACAAAGCAGAAACACAAGCAAACTTCACCCCCCCAACACAACCCAAACAACACATAGCCCACAAACTCAGTGTGCCACTCAACCACAGCCCATAAGGCATAACAACGTACCCAACACTCTAGTCATAGGTGACTCTATAGTCAGACACACTGATGTTCCACTCACCAGGCTAAACAAGGAGAAAGTTACTGTCAGCTGCCTGTCAGGTGCCAGGATCCGCCACATAATGCACGCACTGAAGTCACTCCACAACAAGTACAAATATGACACTGTCATTGCCCATGTTGGTGTGAATGACCTGAGACGTACCTCCCTGGACTACATGACAAGAGACATGGAGCTCCAGAGAGCACCACTGCGTTACCAGGCTATAATTCATACCACACCTTTTGGCCACCTAACCCGGAACGAAGCACTAAAGGTGAAGGCGTGTCCATATTCATTAAGGATATCCACACCTCCAGGCTAGTTGCACAGCATAATGCATCCAAGATTATCTATGTACAACTAACTCTGGGCAAGACCACAATCCAAATTGTAGCTTGATACAGACCCCCCCACCATGCTCCAGGATTCCCACTTCTCATTTCTTGATACACTGGAAAGTATTAGGGTACAACCCAACACCCTAATAATAGGCGATTTCAACTACCCCACCATTAACTGGGAAAACTACTCATGTACCAACTCTTTTGCTCAATGTTTCCTGGAATTCATAAATTCCAACGCCTTAGATCAACTTATTCACACCCCCACCAAGGGCAGCAATATCCTAGACCTGGTCATTACCAACATGGGCAACCGGTGTTCCACACCAGAGGTCAATTCCTCATTGGTCAGATCCAACCACAAACTAATCACCCTAGACTTCCACATCCCGTCCCACCCCCAGTTAGAGAAACCACCATAAAAAACTTCTCCAAAGCCAACTTCACACTTCTTTAGACAGAAGTAGCAAACTTCATGACACCCATGCAGATGGACAATAGAGGTATGACTGCTGAATCCTACACAAATGCACTTTATAAGCACTTACACGTGTGCATGGATCATGCTATCCCTAACAGAACTAAGATGCTATCTTCCAAAAAAAGGAAGCCAATCTGGTGGTCCTCTGCCATAAACAAACTCTACAACAGATGAAAGAAACTGTTGCAAAAAAGAGTAAAATGCAGGAACTCCCTGGTCATCCTCAGTAAGAAGCTGAGATCCCTCATGAAATCCTCCAAAGCTAGTTACGAAAACAAAACTGCCACTGACTCTAAAGACAACCACAAAGCATTCTATAGCTATGTCAAGAATCTCAATGGCAATACTCAGATTTGCTCTGAGTCACAGCACAATGGCACTAAATATACAGAACCAACTGATATTGCCAACATCCTGGCAGATCCCCTAGAGGGCCCATCTCTATACCGGAAGAAGGCAAAGTTCCTGTAATCACGACTGCACAGGTAAAAAACACACTCTCCAAAGCCAAGAACACAGCATCCATGGGAACTGACAATATCCCAACCGCGACGGTTATCCCACTCCACAAAGGGGGAGCCACGACAGACCCCAGGATCTACCACCCCATTAGCCTGATGAGCCTGGTCTGCAAGGCCATGGAATGTACCATCATGGAACTCATAAACAAAGACATTGGTAATCTCCAAACTCTGGACCCTACCCAGTTCGGGTTTGTAAAAGGCAGATCATGTCTCCTAAACCTGATTGACTTCTTTGAAGCAGTCACCAAAGCCATAGATGAGGGTAAGGTGGTTCACACGCAGCTTATCTAGATCTCACCAAGGCTTTTAACACCATCCCCCACTCTGGAATTATAGATAAGCTCACTAAAAGTACAGTTTTGTACCTACCATAAATATAGATGTTCGAGTGCTAATACAGCTGCAGTAATAACAGATGGGTTTTCCTGCCGTCAGGCGGGTCCTCGGTCGGCCAAATTCCAAAGTCTAGGTCTGGTGTCGGTTGTCGTTGCTTCCTCCCTGACGTCAGTGCGACAGGGGTATAAAAGATCCAGCCGACGCCATTTTCTTCAGTTTTTCTTGCCCCAGATGTCAGGTGCCCACAGAAGCAAGGCAATACATAAAATAATGTAATAATGCAATGCAATATAATCAAAAAACAGTAGTTGCAAGCAAATACACCATAAAAGAATACCTCAATCAGTTTGTATGAGGAGGTGTTAGCTGTTAGGCCTGTCCCAAGAGGGGAAGGAGGGAGGGAAACCTGGACTGCAGCTGTATTAGCACTCGAACATCTACATTTATGGTAGGTACAAAACTGTACTATGTTTATCGGTCATACAGCTGCAGTCATAACAGATGGGTAGAATCCCAAAGCTAAAAAAGGGGTGGTAGGCACTAGGTGGAACTAGGAGGAGCCAGGACGGCCTGCAAGACTGCAGTGGCAAAGCCTGCTCTAGATTTGGAGTATAATGGTAAGTGATAGTGCTTGGAGAAGGTATGTACGGAACTCCAAGTGGCTGCTTCCAAAATATCTTTGGTAGGAACCCCCCTGAGGAAAGCTGCAGAGGTAGCTGTGGCCCTTGTGGAGTGAGATCTGATGCCTGCAGGTACAGATTTACCATGAAGAGAGTAACAAAAGCGTATGCAGTGGGCTATCCACTTTGAGATTGTCTGTTTGGAAATAGGCTTCCCTTGAGCTCCTGCAGCATAGGACACAAAGAGTTGCTCTGATTTTCTGAAAGGCTTTGTTCCGTCCAAATACTAACGCAGCTGTCTGTGAATGTCCAAGGAATGTAGTAGTCTTTCCCCTTTGTTTTGAGGATTAGGGTAAAAGGTAGGTAAGTGGATAGCCTGATTCAAGGCTACCCTGGATACTACCTTTGGCATAAAGGATGGATTGGTTCATAAGGTAACTCTGTCCTGATGGAAAATGATGAAAGGCTGCACAGCCATGAGGGCTTGCAGTTCCGAAACCCTGCAAGCTGAAGTGATTGCCAGGAGGAAGGCTGTTTTCCAAGGCAAGTATTGCAGTTCTGTTGAAGCAGCTGGCTCAAAAGGAGGCAAGGTCAGTTTTTCTAGTATGAAATTGAGGTCCCAAGCAGGTACTGGTTGTTTCCTTGGGGGTTTTATATTCTTAGCCCCTCTGAGGAACTGTCTTAAGAGGGGATGAGAGAAAAAAGGAGGATCAGTGTTGCATTCTGCAGAAATGGCTGAGGCATGGATTTGGATGGAGGAGAATGAAAGTCCATTGCTTAGCATCTCAGTTAGGTATTGTAATATTTGGGGTAAATTCAGTATTCCAGGATTCTGACCCTTTTTCTCATTCCAGGCACAAAACCGTTTCCATTTTGCAGAGTAGGCTTTTCTTGTAGAAGGTCTTCTGGCCTCCAAAATGACATCCTGCACCTCCTTGGAGAGTAGGGCCTGTTGTGAATTTAAGGAATGTTTCATGCGGCTAGATTGAGTGTTTTCTTGCTGGCTGTGAAGAGTTTTGAAGTTGTGCTGAGTCAGTAGAAGAGGCATTAGAGGCAGGATCCATGGTGGGGAATGCGTCAAGCTTTTCAGGAGTGGGTACCAGTGTTGTCTTGGCCAGTCTGGAGCAATGAGAATTATCTTTGGTCTGTCTGCTCTGGTTTTTAATAGGACTTTGGGCAGCAGAGGGAGAGGTGGAAAGGCATAAACTGTCATTATTGCCCAACTGAAGGAGAGTGCGTCCACTTTCCAGGCCTGTGGATGAAAGGTCCTTGAGCAGAATTTTGCCAATTGGTGATTTCTGTGGGAGGGAAAGAGATCTATGTCTGGCCTTCCCCATGCTTGAGTTATCTTTGTGAAAACTTGAGGATGCAACTTCCATTTGTGTGGATCTGTCATATTTCTGCTTAGGTTGTCTGCCAGTGTGTTTTCCTTGCCTGGCAGGTACTGTGCTTGAAGCTTGATTTGTAATTCCAGAGCCATGTTCCAAAGAGACATGGCTTGCCTGCATAGGGGGTATGAATGGGTTATGTACCACATTACTGTGGTGTTGTCCGTCCTTATCAATAGCTGGCCTGGATGCAGTAGGTCTTTGAAAGCTATAATAGCATTTATTACTGCTAGCATTTCTTTCTGATTGATGTGCAAGTGCTTTTCTTTTTGGGGCCATTTGTCCTGAATGCACCGATCTGTCATGTGCGCCCCCCAGGCGTAGTCCGAGGCGTCTGTTGTGATGATTTGATTTGCTTGAGGCTTGCAGAATGGTAGACCTGTGTTCCTTTGGCATGCTTGAGCCCACCACAGAAATTCCTTTTGAAGACATGGAATTAGTGGTATTATTGTTTCCAAACTGTGGCTGTGTTGGGACCATAGGTTTTTAGGTACCATTGAAGTTTCCTCATATGCAGCTTTGCACATGGGATCAGTAGGATGCAAGATGCCATGAATCCCAGAGCCTGCAGTCAGCCTGGTGAAAGTTGCCAGTTTTCTGAAGTATTGAGTTAGTTGCCCTTGTTTCTCTGGCGTGAGGTAGGCCATCTGGGTGTTTGTATCCAAGCTGGCACCCAGGAAAATTATTGTTTGAGAGGGTATTAGCCTTGATTTCTTTTTGTTGATTGTGTATCCCAGAGAATTCAACAACATTATTACAAACGCCAGATGTTTCATAAGTATGTGCTTGCTGTCTGCTTGGATCAGGCAGTCGTCCAGATATGGGTATATTTGTATCCCTTGAAGTCTGCAGTAGGCGATTACTGATGCCAGGCATTTCGTGAACACTCTGGGCGCAGTAGATAAGCCAAAGGGCAATGCAGAGAATTGATAATGGGTTGAACCTGCAAGAAATCTGAGGCATCTTCTGCAATCCTGTCTGATTGGGACATGCAGGTATGCCTCCTTGAGGTCCAATGTTACCAGCCAAGACTCCTTGCCCAGCATGGGAAGAAGCTGCTGTAATGTGAGCATCTTGAATTTTGGCACGAGTAAAAATGTGTTTAGGATGGATAGGTCCAAAATAGGTCTCCAATCTTTTCCCTTCCTTGGTACCAGGAATAGTCTGGAATAAAAACCTTGACCCTGTTCTTGTACAGGTACCTCTTGAATAGCTTTCATGTCCATGAGATCTGAAATTTGTTTTTGTGCCTCTGCACATTGATTGTGTGGCAGGTTTGGCATGCCTCTCATTTTTGGAAGGGTGTGAAAGTGAAATCTGTAGCCTCTGTCTATAATGTCCAGGATCCATTTGTCTTTTGTGACAATATGCCAATTTTTCGAAAATAATGCCAGTTTTCCGCCTAAAGGTGCTGCCATTTGAGCCTTGCTTGGCATGCAAAGGGGAAAGTCATTGGTTCTGATTTCTGAATGGCTGTGAACTATCCTCACCACCTCTTTGTGCGGGTGCTTGCCATTGTCTGCCTCTAAATGATCCTTGAGATTGCCCTCTGCCCCTCGGGCGCCTGTATCTACCTCTTTGGGGTCTGTCGGTGGCTGGAAAGGACCAATTTTTGGAAGGCCAATTTCTACTGAAACGAGGAGGTTGTACCTGTAGGAAATCATTTACTGTTTGCATTGATTTTGCCTTTTCCTCCATTTTCTTTAATACCTCCTCAGCTTTAACACCAAATAATACATCTTCTTGCAAAGGAGCATCTAGTAATTTAGCTTTGACATGATCTGGTAAGTTTTGCTCTTTGAGCCAGGCATGTCTACTTATGACTGATCCTGTAAGAGCAGCTCTACATGAGGCCTCTAAAGCATCAAAACCACATTGCAAGGTATGCTTACCCACTTGGTCTGCACTATGTATCAAATCCTGCAACTCCTTCAAGTCTGGTTGTTCAGGTTGTGACATTTTGTTTCTCAACTGTGATAACAGAAATTGTTGGTACTTTAACATATGGAACTGACAGTGTAATGCCCTCATGGTTAAGGTAGCCGAGGTGTAAACCTTTTTCCCCTACCTCTCTAACGCCCTGGAATCTCTCTCTGAAGGTAATGGATTCTTAGCAGTGGAGGCCTTAATTCCCTTGGGACCCTGTGATATAGTTTCTGGGTCAGCCGCATGGCTTTTGTATAGGAATTGGTGTGAGTCAGGTACCCGGTAATACCCGTCAGGCTTGACTGGAGCTGGAGGTAAAGAATCTGGGTTAAGGCAGGCCTCCAAATACACATCATCTAGAATGTCTAAGACAGGAGGTATAGCCAGAGGCCTGTGCTGAGGGAGCAAGAGGAAATCCCTAAGCCTTTTTTTGGAGTCTGAATACTCTTGGCCTTCCCAGTGGAAGTGTTCCCTCAAGGTATGTAAGGTTTCCCCAAAAGAGTAATCCTCAGAGGGGGGAGACAGAGGGAATGGACTCCTCCCCTTTTGAAGATTCTGATGCAGAGTATGAATGTTCCTGGTCTTCAGAATGTTCTGAAATAATGGAGGCCTGGTCCGAGGAGGGGGATTCTTCCTCCACTCTGGGTCTTTTGTCTGGGGGGGGGGTTGAGAACCCCTAATAAGAGTAATCAAATCCTCAGCCATTTTGAGCATCTGCTTTTTAGGCGTGGGGCCTTGAGAAGGGCCCTGAGGAGCCTGTCTTTTAGTATGCATGGCTGATTTAGACTTAGTGAAAGCCTTGATGGAAAAAGAAGAGGAAGGCCTGAAGACACCTTGAGATGCGGCAGGGCTATCTAAACTCTGAGTTTCACCGCCAATAGTGGCTTCAGTATCTGTAGTCGAGTGTGGGCTGAAGAGCCTGCGACCTCGGGCACAGAAGACACCGCCAATGAAGTGTCGTCAGTAGTCAGAGGCTGCGTAGGCGCCTCACTGAGAACCGGACCACCTGTAGTCGGCTTTGGCGTGGTGTCGGTGGAAGTCGCGGACCTCGAATGTCGGTCCTTATCTTTGCGTCTTTTACTCAAAACTGGAGTAGGAGTATCCGACGACATAATGTAATTAAATTTTTTGCCAAAATAGTGTTGGGCGAACTCCGCCCGACGCTTAATAGTGCGTCTGTTGAATGTAGCACAAAAATGACAGGCCGAGACGTCATGGTCTGGGCCTAGGCAAGGAATACAGAGGGAATGGAAATCCTTATGCAGTATTTGCTTCCCACAAGAAATGCAATTATTAACTTTGTCTGACATCGGTCTGAGGCAAGAAAAATTTCCCCAACGGGGTACTTAGCTTTCAAGAAGACTTCGGTAGAAAAATATTCGTAATCTCAGGAGCTGGCCGACCGGCACTTGCGAACTGCTTCTGCTGCACCGCGGCAAGAAAGACTGAAGAAAATGGCGTCGGCTGGATCTTTTATACCCCTGTCGCACTGACGTCAGGGAGGAAGTGACGACAACCGACACGGACCTAGACTTTGGAATTCGGCCGACCGAGGACCCGCCTGACGGCAGGAAAACCCATCTGTTATGACTGCAGCTGTATGCACGATGAACATCTAGGTATAAATCCCTATGTCACAAGATGGGTTACCAACTGGCTCATGGACAGAACCCACACTGTGAAAGTAGCAAACTCCAAATCCGACTTCAGACCAGTGACAAGTGGAGTAGCACAGGTTTCAGTCCTGGGTCCTCTTCTATTTGGTATCTACTTCTCTGAAGTACAGGCTAACACAGAAGGTCTTTGGCTAACAAAGTCTGCAGATGACTGCAAACTAGGAGTCGAAACTCCTAACGATGTGGACATACTACAAAAGGGCCTCACTGAGACAGATGCCTGGTGTCAAAGCCATGGCCTGAAGCTCAATGCCAAAAAGTGTACTGTTATCCCCTTTGATAAAAACTGTACCCATGAACTACCACATAAGTTGTAGTCTACTTAACGCCAAAAGTGTGATAAGAGACCTTGGGACACAGGCGGACAGTAGTCTCTCCTTTGATAATCACATCACCACAGTGGTCAGGAAATCCTTCTACATGGCTCACCTCATCACAAAAGGTTTCTCATCCAGAAAAAAAAGAGGTCATTGTTCCCCTCTACTCATCACTCATTCCATTATAGAGTACAATGCCTCTTTTGGTATGTACCTCACAAGAACATCTATAACAACTGGAAAGGGTAAAGAAGTACCTCACAAAGAGGATTACCAGCCTCAAACAGATGCCCTTTGCAGACCGTCTCAAAAAACTCCAGCTTTACTCCGTCGCATATTGCCTACTCAGAGGCGATCTCTGCCTAACATACAAAGCTATGTCAAATCCAGAGCTGCTGGCCATGCTCCACTTAAAGAAATCCCAATCCCTCCAAACTACATGCTCTAAGGACCTAAACCTTGTCACCACAATAAACAGAACATGCTGGAGGGATAGATTCCTGTCCCAAAGACTTCCGATACTCTGGAACAGACTATCTATGTCAAACAGAACTCCTCATTAGCACTCTTCAAGAAAAATCTTGATGATTAGATGGGAAATAGGAAATTCACCCCAGGGATCACTTCTGTGGCTCTGCTCGACAGGGGCACAGGAAAATTATTTTCTTGGGTGGCGAAAGCCAGGGTACCTTTTTGGCTAGGCTTATACAGGCCCTAGGGCTAATAGCCTAGTACCTACCTATGAACCAGAATAGGTCTTTTTTGAGTGACTAGTGATTAGTATGGGGTAGTTCATTGGATGGGTTAGGATAGACCACTGTGATGCTAGAAGCCGTTGTAGTAGTCGCATGTGGAACCTCACTAATGGGACTAGACTGATGGTCACTGCCATGGAACCCAGCGCTTGAAGGACTAGTAGCACTGGAACTTTGTTTTTGCATAGAATAGGATGTACTTGGGATTTTATCTTCTGTAATCTGTGTTGGGGAAGGGAGGCTACACAAGAGATAGTGCTCATATGAGCTCCAATGAATTCTAAATTTTGAGAGGGACTTAGCTGAGATTTTGTTTGATTGACTGTGATGCCCAAGCTCACGAACGAATGTAGAATGAACTCTGTTGCTTGAAGCAGTAGATGCCTGGTGGAAGCAGTGATAAGCTAGTTGTTTAGATATGGAAACACACAGAATCCATGGAGTCTCAAGTCAGCTATTACTGCTCCCATACATTTGGTGAACACCCTGGGGGCTGTGGTGAGACCAAAGGGCAGCACCCTGAACTGAAAATGACTAGCTCCTAGCTGAAAGCAGAGAAACCTTCTGGAGCGTTTGACCATTTTTATGTGGTAATATGCATCTTGAAGATCTATAGAGCACATCCAATCATTTTCCTCCAAAAAGGGAAGTACAGACTGAACCGTGATCATCCAGAATTTGGACTGTTGAAAAAATTTGTTTAGAAGGCTGAGATCCAGTACAGATCTCCAGTCCCATGTCTTTTTTGGCATTAAAAAGAACTTTGAGTAAAATCTGGATCCTATCTGGTCTGTAGGACTTCTTGGATGACTCTTTTTCTAGCAGCTTTTGGATTTCTAAGTCTACTTGGTCTCTCTGACTGGGTGAAACACTGGGGAGATCTGGGATAAAGGGTGAAAGGGATAGAATAACCTCTGGTAACAATTACCTGCACCCAAACATCTGTGGTTATCTGTCACCAGCAGACTTTTGCATGCAGAGAAAATCTTCCCCTGACCGCTTCCAGAGGTAAACAATAAGGCCCCCTTTCAAGCACT
This sequence comes from Protopterus annectens, assembly GCF_019279795.1. Lineage (NCBI taxonomy): Eukaryota > Metazoa > Chordata > Ceratodontiformes > Protopteridae > Protopterus > Protopterus annectens. The sequence continues at coordinate 1,558,082,399 of NC_056737.1, read as the reverse complement.
GGTAGGGCTGGCCAGAAAAAGAGTCTCTGGAACCTTGATTCTGCGGGCCACCTCTGACTCGAGGTCAGCGCCTTCCATTACAGCTCCCCCTCTGCCCCAAGGGAAGCCTCCACCACGTGTGTCCTGGAAAGGCCCTTGGGACTTTTTGAACCACATGTTCCAACTCCTTTGATTCCTAGAGTAGGATCATTGGGGAGTGGAAAAACAGATGCCCCCAGCAGACAGGGTCTTCCCATCCTTCTCACACCCAGCAAGAGTTTCTCTAACTTTGGGGCCAAACAAAGAAGATCCATCAAAGGGAACACTGACGATGGAAGACATAAATGGCTCCGCACTTTTGTGGCATAACTGATAAGTACCGGAAGAGCCCGTACCACTGTCAAGGAGGACTGCACATAAAACAACATTGCCTATTTGTGGTGAAGTACTAGGCATTGGCCTTACACAATTGAGAGGTAGCGTTTGGAATACTGTCACCAAAAGTGTCAGTGCCAGGAGGAATGACTGAAGAACAGTATGCCTGCTGCAGCATTACCACATACAGTACCCAAAAAGTTAATGCTGCATACTGCATCACAACAACAATGGTAGCTCTTGGCAAGGCCTCATGAAATGTGCTATAAGAGCACTCATCACCAGCCAAAAGAAGTGGGCCTTAGCACCAGTAATCTCAAAACTAGAGTCACTGAGACAAAGAACAACGATGAATGAGCCAAAGGTGAATCTGGCACAATCAAAACAATTAATTCTTGCCTTTCTAATAGTCTCTCTCCAAGTATAGGAGGTATGGAGGGGATGGGAGAAGCCACTACAGACATTCTAGCTTTATCACCTCATCAAGTTTTTCATAACAACTGGAGGAGTGGGGAGGAAGTGTTGGGATAGTGACAATCTGAGATACAAAACTAAGCCCTGCAAGCCTTTCTGTGTTGGAGGAAAGTCTTCTAGCTTATCAGTGGGAGTGGTAAGCACTAGGTAGCCCGTCGACCACAAGAGGAGTGGTTCTTGGTCCAGAAATAGTAGTTTATTGACCATTTGGACAGTTCATCCATCTCTTTCAACTTTCTGGTTTAAAAGACCACATCACCACATCTGCGCTTGTCTCCCATCTTTCCTGTAACTAACCTACTGGGAAGCACTAGAAAGCCTTAAACTGATACAAGCCTTCTAGCTTAAAAGAGAGACTTTGGAGTGATTAAGTATCAGGTTTCTGTACTTTCTTGCTGTACTTAACTGTTTTCCACCTAAACCTCAACTTTGCAGCATTTATTGTGATTTAAAAGCTTGTTTTTTTTTTCGCATATTGTACTTATTTGACTGCCTGGACTTTTAAAAAGTCGTTTTTTGTTTAAATAATTTGTTTAACTGTTGTAGGCTACACACTAAAGTGCGATAGCTTTTTCTGATCATTTGTAGTAATTTAAAGCTGTTTTAAGTGTATTTTTTTACTGTTTTTGCTTTATCTTTTCAAAAAAACAAACAAAAAAATCCTTGTTTCCTGCCTTTCTAAGCTAGTATAGTCCAGTTTTCAGACTAGTGCTGAATTCAGGGCTGTGTTACAAGTTTGAGTTGCCCATACCTTACTTGGATAGAAGGAAGTTTCTCTGTTCACCTGTGAGAGAGAGGAGCTTTGAGAAGCCTTATCTGTCCCTGGAGGAGTGGTTCCAGCCTGACTTTAGTAGTTTATTGGCCATTTTGGGCTAATTTCTATCTTTCTCATTTCCCTGCTATAAAAACCGCGTTTGCATGGTTTTGCACGCCGAGCAGTGCCAGTTAGCTAGGGTTAAATTATTCCCAGCTCCACTAAGTCTCCTCTTCAGTTTTCCCTTGAAACTAGTCTAACTCTCAACCTAAGCACTCAAAAAGCATCCAACAACCCAACACTTGTTCAGACCGAATAGCAAGCACTAACAAACCCTGACAATTGATTGCCCAGCAGGGCAAGGCTCTTTATTCACCCCTCACCAACCAAGCGACTAAGCAGCTCACCCTACTATTCAGGCATGACCAAGGGGCAATTTCATGTGTACTCTCCAGTCCAGCTGGTGAATCTGGGTATCCTGAGGTAATGTTACAACTATCTCATGTACACAGACAACCCTGTTCTCCTACCACAAAACACTAACATATTCGAGAGATGCAATTACACAGCCAAATTGGAGGCTAAGCTGTCTCCACCCAAGACTTGAACAAACAGTCAAGAGGAGAAGGTTAACACTTGCACCACACCTCCAGCCACACATAGACCTACTAAACCAGCACTGGCAAAAAATACACATAAATACACAAAATCATACTATGAGGCTCTAAATAAAAACCTGCAAAAGCATCAGAGACCTCCAAAGCAGACACCCAAAAACCTGCACCTCCCGTCACAAACCAGACAACACATAAAACACAAAATCAGTGTGCTGCACAATCACAGCCCTTAAGCCAAAATAACATACCTAACACACTACTAATAGGTGACTCTATAGTCAGGCACACTGACGTCCCACTCACTAAGCTGGACAAGCAGAAGGTTACTGTTAGCTGCCTGTCGGGAGCCAGAATCCCACATAACACAAGCACTCGGGTCACTCCAGAAGTACAAATATGACTCTGTCATTGTTCATGTTGGTGTGAATGACCTGAGATGTACCTCCCTGGGCTACATGAAAAGAGACACGGAAGAGCTCTCTGATCATGTAGCACAGGCTGGTATGACCCTGACCCTGAGTAGCATCCTGCTCTCACCAAGAGTGACACCTCAGTATAGGGAAAAAAATGATCAATTTCAACAATTGGCTAAGCTTCTGGTGTCATTCAAAGGGGATTCAGTGTCTGTCAGCCTGGGACGACATGCTTGATAAGCCACGTTGCTTCACAAGAGACGGCTTGCACCTGTCACCCCTAGGATTTTGAATACTGGCCAAGGCTCCTGCTGCCCCCATAGTGCTTTTTTTAGGCAAGGCTCAAAAGTCAAACCCACCTCCGTAAACAGCACAATTAACAAAAAACTGAGGGTTATGCTACTCAATGCCAGGAGTTTAAATCTCAAAATGCACACGCTCAAAGCACTCCTCAGTATGTAGAACGCTGACATCTGTGCAGTAACTGAAACCTGGTTCAAGGCTCCAGAGAGCACCCCAGCACTACTGGGCTACATCTCGTACCACATGTTTCGGCCACAGAACATGGACCGAAACACAAAAGGAGGGGATGTATCCATATTCACCAAGGATACCTACAACTCCAGGTTAGTGGAGCAGCATGATACCTCTGAGATCATCCATGTGCAACTAACACCGAGCACATCTGCAATGCAAATTGTGGCCTGCTACAGATCACCCTCCATGACCCAGGACCATCACTCCACCTTTCTGGAGACAATGGAAAACATGAAGGTCCTACCGAACACCCTGATATTGGGCGATTTCAATTACCCTACCATTAACTGGGAAAACTATTACAGTACCAACTCCCAGGCCCAGCGCTTCCTGGAATTCATCAACTCAAACGCCCTGGATCAGTTGTTAAACTCCCCTACCAGAGGTGAAAACATATTGGACCTGGTCATCACAGACACGGGCAACAGGTGTTCCGCACCAGAGGTCACTGGTTAGATCAGACCATAAACTAATCACTCTGGATGTCCACACCCCCCCCACCACCCTCAACTATGAAAACCACAGTAAAAAACTTTTCTAAAGCAAACTTCACCTTACTTAAGACAGAGGCGGTAAGTTTGACAGCCCCCAAGCTAAATGATAACGCTGCCCAAGATGCAGAAACCTTTACAAATGCACTCTATGAGCACCTACAAAGATGCATGGATCGTGCCATCCCTTGCAAAACCAAGACTCACTCCTCTAAGAAAAGGAAACCAGTCTGGTGGACCCCTGCCATAAACAGGCTATACAACAGAAGGAGGAAACTAGTTCAGAAAAAAAGCAAATCCAAAGAAGGAAAGATATCCCTGATCAGTATCAGTAAGAAACTAAGGTCTCTCATAAAATCATCCAAGGCTGACTTTGAAAGAAAACTAGCCTAGGATTCAAACGATAACCACAAAGCCTTCTTTAGCTATGTTAAGAATCTAAGGGGCAACTCGCAAATATGCACTGAACTAGTGCAAAACAGCACAAAATATACTGAATCTACTGATATTGCCAACATCCTAGCAGATCGATGCAGTGCAACCTTCACCCCCCCTCTTACCCCCAAAAAGGGCCCACAACAATACCGGAAAAGTGTAGTGTCCCGGAAATCACAGATGCACAGGTGAAAATAGCCCTTTCAAAAGCCAAAAACACAGCGTCAATGGGGCCAGATGGTGTCCCAGGCTGCATCTTGCACGAACTACAGAACAAACTAACCCTCCAACTAAACACGCTGTTCGACCTCAGCCTCTCCACAGGCTACGTGCCCACAGAATGGCACACAGCAACGGCTATTCCACTCCACAAAGGAGGGGCCACAACTGAGCCTGGTAACTATCGCCCCATAAGCCTGACTAGCCTGGTCTGCAAGGCTATGGAGTGCATCATCATAGAACTCATTAACAAAGACACTGGGAAGCTCCAAACACTTGACCCGACCCAGTTCGGCTTTGTTAAGGGCAGATCATGCCTACTAAACCCGGTTGGCTTCTTCGGGACAGTTACCAAGGCCATAGACGAGGGAAAGGTTGTTCACACAGCCTACCTTGACCACGTCAAGGCTTTCGACACCATTCCCCACTAGGGTATTACAGAAATATTCACCAGGCTGAACATAAACCCCTACGTCATGAGATGGGTTGCCAACTGGCCTACAGACAGAACTCACACCGTAAGAATAGTGGGTTCCAGGTCCGACTCTAAACCAGTCACAAGTGGTGTCCCACAAGGCTTGGTCCTGGGACCCCTACTGTTTGGCATATACTTCTTAGAAGTACAGGCAAACACAGGAGGACTATGGCTAACCAAGTTCACCGATGACTGCAAACTGGGAACCATAACTGACTCTCCGGCTGACACGGACAACCTCCAAAAGGGCCTTACTGAGACGGACACCTGGTGTCAAAGTCATGGCCTCAAGCTAAATGCCAAAAAATGAATAGTCATCCCGTTTGGGAAAAACAAAACACCATGAATTACCACATAGGTGGCAGCCCCCTTAAGAGGTAATAAGAGATTTGGGGGTCCATGTAGATAGTAATCTCTCCTTTGACAATCATATTGCCAAAGTAGTTAGGAAATCCATCTATGTGGCCCATCTAATTACTAAAGGGTTCGCATCTAGAAATAAAGAGGTTATAGTGCCCCTCTACTCATCACTCTTCAGACCCATCATAGAGTACAATGCCCCATTTGGGATGTACCTCACAAGACACTTCCAACAGCTGGAGAGACCACAAAAGTACCTCACCAAGAGGATTACTGGCCTCAAAAATATGTCCTATGCAGCCCGACTGAAAAAACTCTGGCTGTACTCAGTGGCATATTGCTTACTTAGAGGTGATCTCTGCCTGACTTACAAAGCCATGTCCAACTCAGAACTGATGGACATGCTTCACCTAAAGAAATCCAAGTCACTGCGAGCCACATTTTCTAGTGAGCTAAACCTCGCCACAACAATAAATAGAACATGCTGGAGGGATAGATTCCTGTCACAGAAACTCCTCATGCTTTGTAACAAAATTCCAAACTATATTAGGCAGAGCCCCTCACTAACACTCTTCAAGAGAAACCTTGATGAGTGGATGGATAACAGAAAATACACCTCTGGGATCACTTCATTGGCTCTGCTTGACAGAGGATAAGTTAATTAATCAATGGGGCAGCGAAAGCCAACACACTGGCTAGGCTTATAAATGCCATCGGGCAGATAGGCTAAGAACCTATTATCCGTTTCTTGTGCTTCCACAAGCCAAGTTTCATCCCAGGTGGAGAAATCTTTCCATGAGAGGAAGAGATGAGTTTTGGTACCATGCTGGAAGTAGTGGATGTTGGATCTGCCAGACCATAATGGCTCTGAACCTCCTGACTGGTCATTTGCAGAAAGTCTAGGCCAAAGTCATGGGCTCTGCATCAGTCAGATGACAAACCTCACTTGAGTGCTTGTCGTTTAACTGACAGGATACTTCCTCATAAGATAAATAAGTTAAAATTATATAAATTATAGCAGATGGTACATCAAGAAGTCTGATGATCTTCTTTAAGGAAATATAAATTTGTGTGCTCCTGTCAATGGGCAAAATGGCTGTACCACAGGCACACTTTCAAAACAGATGTTGCAGCGTATCCGCCTGATAGTTCTAAGGTCCAGTATGACTAGTATGAAGGAAAAGTACAGGCAACAATAAACAACAAAGAAAAATAAAAAAATACTGCAAAGCTGGAAATTTGTAAGGAAAAAACAACTGATATGCTTACATGAGGCATACCTGAAAGTAAAAAAAAATACAAAAACAGTCTAGACAAAAACCTTTTCCCCAAAGGGAAAAAAAAAAAACAGGAATTTGCAAACTGAACACACACTAACTGTGGACAACAGTTTACATTGTACTTGAAAATTTAAAAACATGGTAAAGAAATGCACACTGGCACTGAAAAAAGCAGCCGTGCAGTCTGAAAATCTAAGTGAGCCTAATGCCTAGAACATATAATCCTGAGGATTACTGAAAATGTAAGACATTTGATAAAATGCTCCAGTTCCCTTTTGGATTACTACCAATACTGTGAAAATTCCCACTCTAAAATTTTGCTTCCTCAGGTCAGTAGTTCAATCAAATATTTTTTTCTGGAAATTTCTTATTGTTAGCGATCCATCTCCATTACAGGCTCAAAAGACTCGATCAAGTTCTCTCACGGAAAAAAAAACAGTGTGCTCTTTTGAGGGGTCAGAGATACTACAGCAGTGTCTAACTGCTAGGTTTTACATGTTTCAAATTGATCAAATAATGGCAGACATTATATCCTCCCTTCCTACACTAAAAAATTAAACTAGTTATGATTGAGGTGTTGGGAGGTACAATGTGAGTCACACAGACCATTTAAAAGTGGTCAACGACACATTCATCAATTTCCCCTTAAAAAGCCAATTTAAATTAAGCAGCCATGACTATAAACCTTCGATGTAGGCTTTTGGTTTGCCAAGTTAAAATCTCAGGTTTCATCTTCAAAACCAAGCCTGCAACTGTCTCTATTTTTAAGAGTTGAAAATTTGCACACACGAATTTTAGGCGAGACCTGTCAAACTACTATAGTAAAACAATGACTGAACAGAAGTCAAAGACAATGTGATAACTAGTCATATACATTTTTAGAACTTCGGCATAAGAATACATACTTTATTTTACAGTCTTGCAATATTTACTATGTTTTAATTCTTTAGACAATATTAATCTTTAGTAAAATTCAGGAAAATAACTTACGACACTGTATTATATTGAATTTGAATGTCATTTAGCAACTGTGTAAAACATTGTTAGGGCAACTGTAAAATTATTTTCTTCCATATATTTTAGGTATGCAAAGTTTTCTGTTTGACTGAAACTACAGTAAAGGCATTCTTGTTAACAACATTCCTGGAAACTTTGGAATATGGAATTTTTTGGATGCGGATATTACACTGCTGCTTGTGCAGATAGATGTTGCCCTTTACGCCATTTACAGTGTTGGTATTACTCCCCTTTGTAGTGACACAAAGGATCAGAGATTATGACTATTACATGTACAGTCTCTGCATGCTTTCCTCATGGACCAAATCTGGATGGGTTTCCTCTTAATTACAAAAAAAAAAAAAAAACTGTTGGATGCATTATTTTTCAGTTCAGTTTTTAACAAAAATGTTTTATGGGTATAACATGCATACCCTTGTTTTTCAAGGATCTCCAGTTTCCTCCAATATCCCAAACACATGCTGAAAGTAAACAGGTGAACCTCCAAATTACCCATGGGTCGATGTCTGCATGTATGCATACATTTTGGGATAGGTTAGTTCCCCTTCCAGTATTAAGTTCTTTGCCATACACTTCTAAGAACTACGACAGGCTCTCTCTCTCCAAGACCCTAAATTGAATTAAGCAAATGTTTAGAAAATCAATGAAATGAAAATTGGAAACTGTGGCTTTAAACCCCCCCCTCTCCCCCCAGTGTGTGTGTGTGTGTGTGTGTGTGTGTGTGTGTGTGTGTTTATATATATATATATATATATATATATATATATATATATATATATATATATATATATATATTTAGATCTAGGACTGAACCCACAATCACCGAACACACTTTAACGAAAGCGCTTTCACCGAAAAAGCGCTTTCATTAAAGTGCGTTTAAAAATAATAAAAAAAAAAAACATTACTTTTACATTTTTCACCCCCACACCCCCCTACTTAAATATTTTCACTCAGAACTACAGTGGAAAGAATTATCCCTTTTCCCTACTGTAGTGCGATGTCCGCAACACGCATACTTACGCGGAAGTGTCTTTCGGTGAAAAGCACTTTCGCGCAAGTATGCCCGGCCGAATCTGTTTCGGTTATGTTGCCCTTCAGTGATCAGAACGGATCCCATATGTATATATATATATATATATATATATATATATATATATATAGGTCCACTTTTAAATGTTGAGAAATCCAGACTTACAAAAAATACCCAAAACATCGAGATTTCAGAATCTCCACATTTAAAAGTAGGTTAAAAAAAAAAGGAGAGACTTGAAATAAAGTGTTTGCAGGGGGGCAAGCCCTCCCTACTTAAATGTACCGACTCCGAGATTGCGCTACAGTGAAGAGAACAGTAATGCTCCTGTTGCACTTACTATTCTCTTCACTGTAGAGCAATCTCAAAGTCTGTATATTTAAGTAGGAGGTGCAAGGGGGCTTGCCCCCTGCAAAAACTTTTAGTTATGTACTCACCATAACTTCAGATGTTTGGGATCCATCTCGCCTACATTCTGACTGATGGGTTCGGAGCCGATCCCTTGGCTCCGACTCGGCACGCTTATGCCAAAGAGCGAAGTCTCTTATTGGCTGAGCTTACTATATCCCAGGATGCACCACTACCAGTCCCCCAGATCTAGTTTGTCCGCATACATGCACACATGCACGCACTGCTTATATAACATCGCCAGATGAAACAAGATAAAAACAGTAGAACTCAAAACCGTTCAATCTCTTCTGATCTCCAAGGCAGGGGAAGGAGGGTGGGTATTAGGAATGTAGGAGATGGATCCCAAACATCTGAAGTTATGGTGAGTACATAACTAAAAGATGTTATGTGATCCTATCTCGCCTACATTCTGACTGATGGGACAGCGTCCTAGCACCTGAATCCTGGGTGGCTCACTGAAAACACTCCTGAGTACCGTGGAACCAAATGATGCTCACCCTTTAGATGCCACATCCAATTTATAGTGGGAAATGAAAGTGTGCGGTTGGACCAAGTAGCCGCAGCACAAATCTCAGAAATAGCAGCTTGGAATGAAAAGCAATAGAAGTAGCCATAGCTCTGGTAGAATGAGCTCTGATAGATGTCGAAGTTGCTTATTTGAAGAGGAATAAGCCTGAGTTATGCAATCTCTAATCCATTTGGAGATAGTAGCTTTAGTGATGGTTTTACCCAACTTATTATCTGAAAAGGACACAAACAACTGGTCTGATTTTCGAATTTGTTGAGTCCTGTCTAGATAGAAGCAATTGCCTGTGAACATCCAATTTATGGAGGGTGTATTCCGCCGTTGGAGAATTTTGGAAAGAAAACTGGTAGCTCTAGAGATTGCTGGAGACAGAGATTAGAACAAACCTTTGGAACAAAAGATGGGTTAGGCCTAAGTGATACTCTATCCTTGTGAAAATCAAGTACGGTGGTTTGATAGATAGGGCTTGAAGCTCTGAAACTCTTCTTGCAAGTAATTGCAACTAAGAAGGCAGTTTTCCAAGACAGATATTTTAACTCACATGTAGCAGCCGGTTCGAAGGGGAAGATGTTAAGGCACGGTACCAAATCAAGATCCCACGGAGGCAGGATGAAAAACTGGAGGTCTTAACAGCCCAGCACCTTTAATGAAGGTTTTGCATAGTCTGCTGCTCATCAACGGTGGATCCATGGATTCGTGAAATTTAGAGATAGCTGCTATTTGGACATTAATAGTAGAGACTGAAGATCCTTGATTAAACAATGATGTTAAAATTTCAAAACCTCTGGTATCGGGCAGTGATAGGGTCTAAGCCCTGAGCTGAGCCCAGATAGCAAACCTCTTCCACTTACTGAGGTACAATTTCTTAGTGGTGGGTTTGTGGGCCGAAGATAAAATGTGAATAACTTCCGGTGCTAAGGTATGATTTCTGACTAAAGTCGGAAGTGGAGGAGCCAAGCTGTCAATTTCAAAGTGTGAAGGGACTGGTGTAGTTGTCCTGACTGATGAATCAGTAGATCCGGGGTTAGATCCAAAAACCAAGGATCGTCCACGGCATGTTTCTTTAGGTAGGGAAACCATACCTGACGAGGCCAGTGCGGAGCAATTAGTATCATTGTGGACCCCAATTGAGAAGCTTTCTGGATGACTTTGGGGAGAAGTGGGACCAGAGGAAAGGCATAAAGTAGTCCTGTTGGCCAAGGTTGGACTAGAGCATCCATAGCTGCCTCCCCCTGACGTGGAGTCAAGGAGAAGAACCTTTGCACTTTGCGCTTTGTGGTGTTGCAAACAGGTCGCAGCACGGGTCCCCATCTTCTGAAAACCTGAGCTGCTACTGTTTGCCAGGGACCACTCGTGAGGAGAGAGAATCGTCCTGCTTAATCTGTCTGCCAATATATTGATTTCCTGGAATGTGGGTCGCTACCAAGAAACGGTTGGTAGCTACAGCCCATTCCCACACCCTCATGGCCTCTCTGCAAAAGGGGTAAGATCTGGTCCCTCCTTGTTTGTTCAGATACCAGACCACCGACATGTTGTCTGTGTGGATAGCTATAATGCCTTGAGGGAGAAACTTGTGGAGGGCCTGTAGGGAGAGAAGTACAGCCCTCATTTCCAATACATTGATATGGAGAAAGGTTTCGTCTGGAAGCCAAGAACCCTGAACTAACCTGCCCAGACAATGCCCCCCCCCACCCTGTCTGGGAGGCATCCGTCGTCAGGGTGGCCACCGGAGGGGGGATAACAAAAGGTCTTCCCTGATTCAGATTGGATGGTTGAAGCCACCAGCGGAGGTCCCGTTTGCACGTTTCTGTAATCAGAATGGGGTGATTGAGGGGGAGATTCTGAAAGGACCATTGTGTCGATAACAGCCACTGAAGAATCCTCATGTGCAATCTTGCCAGTGGAACTAGGAGAACCGTGGCAGACATCGAACCTAAAAGCTGTAGGACCATCCTGGCTGGGGCTTTGGATCTTGGAAGCAGGGCTTGAACTTGGCTTTGTAAAGTCTGAATCCTTTCGGTAGGAAGAAAGACGCATCAAATTTGAGTCTATCTCTGCTCCTATGAATCTTATGCGCTGAGAGGGCAGCAAGACAGACTTTGACCAATTGAATGTAATTCCCAGGGTAGCACCCGGGCAGTTGGTGGCTTTGAGGTTGTCTATTAGTAGATGCCTGGTGGTGGCAGTCAGGAGCCAGTCGTCCAGATAGGGAAACACTTGGAATCCAAGACTCCTCAGGTGAGCAGTCACTACTGCCAAACACTTGGTGAACACCCTGGGGCTGTGGTGAGACCAAAGGGCAGTGCACAAAATTGGAAATGACTGTCTCCCAGGCTGAAGCGCAGATACCTCCTGGACGCCTGATGTATCGGTATGTGATAATAGGCGTCCTTGAGATCTATGGAGCACATCCAAACATCCTTCTCCAACAATGGGAGAATGGATTGTAAAGTGACCATTCGAATTTGGACTTCATGACGGACTGGTTCAGTTTGCTGAGATCCAATATTGGTCTCAGGTCCCCTGTCTTTTGGCACTAAAAGAACCTTGAGTAATTTCGGATCCGATCTGGTCTGTGGGGACCGGTTGGATGACTCCTTTTCTAGCAGCTTTGACGCTTCTGCGGCTGCAATTTCCCTTTGACTGGGTGGTGGGTCCGGATTTTTTGGACGGTGGGGTGAGTGTGTGAAGGAATGGTGTAACCTCCGCAATAATCCAAGCACCCATCTGTCCTGAGTGATAGACTCCCAGGCTTTTAGGTGCTTGGCAAAATGGCACCCGACTGGCTCCGAGCAGCACAGCCGGGCAATCCCTCATGAAGTGTGGGAGGCTGAAGAGCCACGAAAGGACTCGCGGTCTCCAGAATTGCGGGGCCCTCTGCCGCCTCTGGTGGGATGGCGTCTCCAGAAAAATTTCCCGTCCTCTGCCTCTGGAAGGGAATCTTCCTGCTGTTGAGGAAAAACTTATGGGATTTGAACCACATCTTCCCTCCTCCTTTAGCCTTGGGGTAAGGCCGAAGGGAGTGGAATAACGTGCACCTACGGCAGATAAAGTTTTCCCTCTTGCTCACAGCGGTAAGAGTGTCTTTAACCTTAGGTCCAAACAAAGAGGACCCATCAAAGGAGCGTCGGCAAATGAAGACTTGAAGGCCTCCAAATGACAAATGGAGCCAGGCTTGTCTCCGTGAGAGCCACGCCTGTGCCTGCCGCTCTGCCGCCCCTTCGGCTGCATATGAAATGAGCCTCATGGACGAGTTAGAAATCGAGGTAAGATAGCCAACTGAGAGCTAACCGACTGGGCTAGCTGCTCAGGTAGGTTACCTGAGAGGGAGTCTGACAGCTCCTTGACCAGATCCCTCTGTAGCCTGGTAAAATGTGCCAAATAATTCAGGGACCTTAGTGTAAAGGCTGCTGAAGTCAGGGTGCGCTTCCTGCATCGTCCATGCTCCTAGACTCCTTATTAGAGGAGGGACGGACGTTGAAGCCTCTGCCACGTCCTGTTGTGTAGCAGATGCCACCACCATGGCATCTACAGCCACGCCTTTTGTCAAGAACTCCTTCTCGGGTGGGGAAGACAAAAAATTGTTAGGGCGAGAAGGCACTGGTTCCACAGTATCTGGATGTTCCCACGCCCTCCGACAAACCAAATCCAGGAGCTCGTCGAAGGGCGGAGACACCCAGGAGGCGGAGGGCTGAGCCCCAAAGGCCTTGAGAAGCACTGACTCATCAGCAGAGGGGGGTTTGGATATCCAGCCGCCTCGTAGCTTAAGGATCTCTAAAATGTCTGCGAATGAGACATCATCCGAGGACGACTTCGGGGACCCCTCCGCATCATCAAGATCAGTGTCCAATGTAATAGACTCGGGGGAGTCCACGTGCTTCCTCTTGCACGATCTCTTCCTTGGGGCTCCTCCGAAGACAACTCCGAAGAACCCTCAGGAGGAGGAACCCCCAGTGGGGGTAACCTCAGGCCCAGGGCTCTGCTGCCTAGGGACAGGGGAACTGCCAAAGACCCAGTCTCCACGCCCAGGAAGGTGCCGGTAAAGCGGAGAGATGGCGAAGACTTGGCCAAGGCACTCCTCATAGCTCTGAAGCCGGACCCCAGAATCCTGGGAGTGTCCGTCCCAGCCATGATAGCAGACGGAAGTCCCGCAGCAGCACCGAGAGGAGGCTCGGAACCAACAGCATAGGTCCCAAACGTCACCCCGGGTCCGGCCGAAGAAGTCCGCGTGCCAAACTCGGACCAAGGCGGGGTTGAGTAAGGGTCGGAGCCGACCCTAGGATCTCCACCGGCTCCAACAGCACCTGCTCCGGAAGCCGGGCGGTCGGAGGAGGAATGGCAATGGGCTATCGGCTCCGCCAATTGGGTCGGAGCCAAACAAATTTTTGAAAGACTGGGGACTGGAACAGTCTTTGGAGCAACCTGTCTATGTCCGAATCTGACATCCTCGATGACCTAGAGGAGACTGAACAGGTTCAAGTTGGCTCTCCAACGGCCCCAAGGGCTAGGGGACCGGCTCGGCGACTCGATAACTATCGGCGAAGGAATACCAAACTAGTTTCCATCGGTGCCGAGGAGGACTTAGGCGCCGAGGAGGAAGTGTCTGAGCGGACAACCTTCGGCTCCGAGACCAGTGGAGCCGATGAAGGTGACCCTCTCGATGCCCCAGCCATCGGCTCGGCCAGAGGAGTCGAGACTGAGGCATCGAGGCAGACTGTTCGCCCTCGGCTCCGAAGTCCTTGGAGCGAAGGAGAAGCCTGCCTATGTCTTTTGGCGGTCGGGTCCGGACGGACTGGTCGGAGCCGGCCCTTCTTTAGCAGGAGAAGGAGAGGATGCTAATACTTCTTCAAAGGAGGGTTTTATAAGGCCTTTCAAAATAAGTTTATTTTTCCTCTCCTGGAGGACCCTCGAGGAAAACGCGTGACATACGCTGCAGGACTCCTGTAAATGTTTGGCGCCCAAACAATACACACAGAGAGAGTGGTTATCTGTGATAGACATTTTAAAGCTGCACTTAGTGCACTTCTTAAAGCCCGAAGGCCTAGGAGCCTGAGACATTATGCAACAAGTCTAGTAACTATTACAGAAAGACACACACTTTTTTTTTTTTTTTTTTTTTAAACTGTCACTACAATAAACAGCTTGCAGTCGCCGATTAAGGTAACCTGTCCGACAACAACAGAAAGAAAAATTAATTAAAGGGATCCAAGAACCCCTAAGGATTTGAAGCAGTTGACTGACCGGGAAAAGCCCTACAACTGAAAGGGGCCTCTAGTCAGAACCAATACGTCAACCACACACAAAAATTAACAGAAAAAAATAACCACCAAAAAGTACAGTATAGCTGTTAAAACAGCTTTTTGTTAAAGAATTAGAGAATTCCTGACAGAAAAAGTTAGTGAAAACACTACTTAGCTCAGCCAGCTCGAGACCACGTCTTTGCTAGTTAGCGGCAAACGATATCTGGGGGACTGGTAGTGGTGCATCCTGGGATATAGTAAGCTCAGCCAATAAGAGACTTCGCTCTTTGGCATAAGCGTGCCGAGTCGGAGCCGAGGGATCGGCTCCGAACCCATCAGTCAGAATGTAGGCGAGATAGGATCAGATAACATGTTTGTTTTTCTTTATTTTTTTTTTTAACTCACTTTTAAATGTCGAGATTCTGAAATCGATGTTTTGATCTAAGCTCAGAAACTCCATAGTATGTACAGAGGAGGAGGAAACACACGAACTAGAAAGCAGAAAGCCCAAAACTAAAGTAATGAGACAAGAGAGGAAAAAGGGAGGGAAAGAATATTGCAATAGTGAATACACTTGCACATCTACTTTTATGTTAAGTGTACCTACCTGTACCATGTACTTTGTGTTTCGCTGTTGCAGTCCTAACTGATAGGATGACTCCCAAAGCTGAAAGGAGGGTGGAAGGAAAGTTTGAAGAGAAGACAGGATGCCATTTAAGATAGCAGTGGCAAACCCTTGTCTGGACTTGGAAAATGCTGGAAGGTGATAATGTTTGATGAAGTTATGCACAGAGAAACAAGCAGCAGCTTTCCATAGTGGCAACCCCTTTAGGAAAGGCTGTAGATGTAGCGGTGGCCCTAGTGGAGAGCAACCTCACAGTGTCTGATGGCTTCTTCCCATGATGGATGTAGCAAAATGAGATACAATGTGAGAGCCATTTGGAGACTGTCTGCTTAGAAACTTGTCTGCCCTCCAAGCTACAGACAAAAGCCACAAAAAGCTGGAAAGACTTCATGACATTTTTTTAGTTCTGTCCAAGTAGTAATGCAGTTACCTATGCACATTCAATGTATGGAGGATTCTTTCCTTCTTGTTTTGAGGGTTAGGAAAGAAAGTAGTTAAGTGAATGGTCTGCTTTAAAGAGATGTTGTTAAGCATTTTAGATGTGAAGGAAGGGATGGTCCCAAGACAGAGACTCTGTCAGGGTGGAAGACAATGAAAGGTTCCACACACGTAAGAGCTTGAAGCGCTGAAACCCTTCTAGTGGTAGTAATGTCTAGCAAAAAGGCTGTCTTCCAGGTCACGAATTTGATACCTGTGGAGGCACTTTCTCAAAAGGAGGAAGAGTGAGCTTCTCCAAAATGAAAATGAAATCCCCACAGGGAAACAGGAGGTTTTCTTGGGGGTCTAATGTGGATAATCCCTCTCAGGAACTGCTTCATGAGGCAATGGGAGAAGGGAAGGGGGTTGAGTTGGCAGATAAGCAGTAACTGTTGAAGCATGAATTTTAATAGAGGAATAAGAAAGTCCTTTGTCAAAAAGTCCTGATAAGTATGAAGGATCAAAGGTGTATGAGCCTTAAGAGGACTCTGTGTCTGCACCATATAGTGAATCTCTTCTATATGGCAGAGTAAGACTTCCTTGTGTTAGGTCTCATGGCTTCTTTAAGAATCCCCAGATACGGTTTGTCAAGGACGTCCCCCTCCAGGGGGTCAAGTAATTAACGTTGGGATACATGATGGTGCCCTTCTTTTGTGTTAACAGGTCCACCCTTTGGGGAAGCAACCATGGTTCCTTCCTGTTTAGACTGAGCAGTAGAGGATACCAGTACTGCCTTGGCCAATATGGGGCTATTAGAATGACCCTTTGTCTTTCTTCCCTTATCTTCAGCCGTGCCCTGCTGAACAAGGGTATTGGCAGGAAGGCATAGAGGAAAAGTCCTGTCCCAAGAAGGCAACATCTGTCTTAACGGAGATAAAACAACTGGAACTAGGATCTTTAGAAAAGAGTAGGTGCAAATTACATAGGAAAAAATGGGAAATGTGGGATCAATACATATAAAGGAAAATGAGGTTTAAAAGAATGCAGGATTTGAATGAGCTATGTAATGGTTGATTAACAATGACTGGATATGTTAAAAGTGATGTATAATATTTGCAGCTACAGTTATGTCAGCACGGTTTGGAATGCATAGTTTGCAAGCAAGATTCTGTCACGATTGTTTATTTTCATTTATATAAATATAACACTGCCTATGTCATACATGATAATTTAATAAAGCCATGGAACGTATCATCATGGAACTCATAAACAAAGACATTGGTAACCTCCAAACTCTAGATCTCACCCAGTTCAGGATTGTGAAAGGCAGATCATGCCTCCTGAACCTGATCAACTTCTTTGAGGCAGTCATCAAAGCCATGGATGAGGGTAAGGTGGTTCACACAGCCTATCTTGACCTCGCAAGGCTTTCGACATGATCCCCCATTCTGGAATTATAGCTAAACTCACTAAACTAGGTATAAATCCCTACGTCATAAGATAGGTTGCCAACTGGCTCACTGACAGAACCCACACTGTAAAAGTTGCAGACTCCAAATCTGACCTCAAAGCAGTGACAAGTGGAGTACCACAGGGTTCCGTCCTGGAACCTCTCCTGTTTGGAATCTACTTCTCTGAAGTACAGGCTAACACAGAAGGCCTCTGGCTAACGAAGTTCGCAGATGACTGCAAACTAGGAGCCATAGTCAAGTCCTCAAATGATGTGGACATCCTCCTACAGAAGGGCTTCACTGAGACTGATGCCTGGTGTCAGAGCCATGGCCTCAAGCTCATTGCCAAAAAGTGCAGTGTCATCCCCTTTGGTAAAAACTCTGTACCCATGAACTACCACATAGGCAGCAATCTACTTAACACCGAATGCATGATAAGAGACCTTGAGACCCAGGTGGACAGTAGTCTCTCCTTTGATAGTCGCATCGCCACAGTAGTCAGGAAGTCCTTCTACGTGGCACACTACATCATAAAAGGATTCTCATCCAGGAAAAAAGAGGTCATTGTTCCCCTCTACTCGTCACTCATTAGACCCATTATAGAGTACAACACCCCTTTTGGAATGTACCTCACAAGACATCTGCAGCAGCTGGAAAGGCCACAGAAATACCTCACAAAGAGGATTACTGGCCTCATACAACTGCCCTACACTGACCGCCTCAAAAAACTCTGGCTTTACTCCGTAGCATATCGCCTACTCCGAGGTGATCTCTGCCTAACATATAAAGCTATGTCAAACCCAGATCTGTTGGACATGCTACACCTAAAGAAATCCCAATCCCTCTGAGCTACACGCTCTACAGACCTAAAACTTGTCACCACAATAAACAGCACATGCTGGAGGGATAGATTCCTGTCCCAGAGACTTCCTATACTCTGGAACAAGCTACCCATCTATGTCAAGCAAAGTTCTTCATTAGCACTCTTCAAGAAAAATCTTGATGAGTGGATGGGAAATAGGAAATACACCCCAGGGATCAATTCTGTGTCTCTGCTGGACAGTGGCACAGGAAAATAACTTTTTTGGGTGGCGTAAGCTATGGAACCCTTTGGCTGATAGCCTAGTACCTACCTATGAACCTATAAAGGTTTTTTATTTAAACAAGAAAGACATCTGTCTTCCATGCTGACGTTGTCTTGAACCTTCAACAAAACTATTTTTTTTTTTTTGTGGCAAAAAGGTCTATCTCTGGCACACTCTGTGTTGCTGAGAAAAACTTTCCAATGCAGTCGCCACTTGTGAGGGTCTGACAGGTTCCTGCTTAGGTGATTCACCAGTTGACTTGTTTTTCCCAGTAGATACTGAGCCATGAGGTGCAGGCCTAGGGAGTTTGTAGCTTCCCAGAGGTTCATGGCTAGGAAGTAAAGAGGGAAAGAGTGAGAAGCTAAGAAGTGCTTATTTATGTATCACAACCATGATATTGTTTGTCCTTACTGGGACTACTCCTGCTTCCCATTGAACTTTGAAGGCAAGCTGACCTTTTTAGATTTCCATCAGTTCCTTTAGGTTAGTGTGTTTGTTCTTGAACTTGGAGTCTCATCTGCCCTGAGTATGTAAGCTGTTATAATGTGCTACCCAGGCTATTTCTGAGGCATAAGTGGATGGAATCTGGTCCTGAGGAAGAAACCTGAAGGGAAGACATGTGTTGAGGGAGCAGCTGCAGGCCCACCAAGCAAACTCCTTCCTGAGACAGGGGAGAAGTTTCACCCTGAAATTGAGCTGTTGAGAATGTTGGCATCACACATTTCTGAGGTACTACTGTAGCTTCCTCATATGGAGTATGGTCAGGTGGATCATAAGGATGCAAGCAGTCATGTAACCCAGGGCTCTGAGGAACACTCTGGCAGTGAGGTAGTTCCTGAGAAGGAGCTTTTGGAAGTACAGAGTTAGAAAGGTAACCTTGTCCTGAGGGAGTAAGGCTTTTGAAGGGATGAGTCCAGTAAATCCCCCAGGAACACAATCCTATTTGTGAGGGTGGTTTGAGACTTTTGGGTACTGGTGAACCCCAAAGAAGCCAGGATCTGTCGGGTGTAAGGCAGATGGTTTTTGAATTTTTCTAGACCTGTTGCTTAAATGATGCAGTCGTCTCCACAGGGGTAAATCTAAATGACTTTTGACCTGCAGAAGGCTATCACTGGGCTAGGCATTTTGTGAAAACCCTGGGTGCAGTACACATGCCAAAGGGTGGAGCACAAAACTGATAATGACTGACACATGCTCTGAAGTGTAAGAACCTCCTGCAGGATTTTTCCATGGGAATATGGAGGTAGGTGTCCTTTAGATTGATGGTTACCATGTAAGTGTTGGGTGAAATCATGGACAACAGTTTTTGAAAGGGTTAACATTTTGAATTTTGGCACCTGCAAAAATCTGCTGAGCCTGGACAGATCTAGAAAAGGCCTCCAGGTACCCTCCCTTTCATGAGATGAGGGAAAGCCTTGGGTAAAATCCATTTCTTTTGTAACATGTTTGGTAATAGTTCCACAGAAGCTGTATTTGCTTTAAGGCCTCTGCTTTTTTGTTCGGCAGAATATGTGGAAAGTCTGATCAAATCAGAAGTTGTTTTAACTGAAGTTTGTGATCCCTTTCTATGATTTTCAGTACCCATTTATCCCTGGCAATGACAGTCCAATTGTTTAAGAAGTCAGTTGTCTTCCTAGTTGGAGGGGGGGACTTAAAGGGAGTCTCATGAAGGAGTCATGACTGCTCCCTGCTGGGTCCCTGCTGACAGGATCCCGCAGGCTGAATGGAGTCTGTCTGACACTGTCTTTGACTCCTTTCCCTATGAGGTCTCCCATGACTAGGCGTAAACTAGGAGGTGAGAAAGGACTAGTGTTTGGTAGGGGAATTACAGATGAAGTGAGGAGACTGAATCTGAAGTCAGTCCTTGACCATATGCATAGACTTTGCCTTATCCTCCATCTTCTTAAGCACGGCTTCAGTCTTGTGGCCAAAAAGGAAATCTTTATCCAAAGAAGCATCTAAGAGACTGGATTTCGTATGTTCAGGGAGGAACTGTTCCATCAGCCAGGTATATCGTCTAATGACAAATCCTGTAGCTGCTGCCCAGCTGGAAGTTTCAAGAGCATCATAGCCACAGTGCAAGGACAGCTTAGCTACCCGAGAACAAAATTTGCTTAAGTCTAGCAGGTCTTTGGAAAGGGCCTTATTTTCAGTCCCCACCAATTTTTGTTTCATGTGGTCTAAAATGGCTTCCTAATACTTCACCATATGAAACTGGCAATTTAAAGAACTCGTGACCAGGGCAGCAGAGGTGTACACTTTTTTTCTGAACCTGTCCAAGGTTTTTTGTCAGTTGTTAGGGGATTTTTGGAAGTACTAAGTGTAGTTCTGTTAGGACCCTGAGTCACAACTTCTGGGACCCTGAGTCACAACTGCTGAGCATCCTACAGGGTTCTTGAAAAGATGTCTGTGGGAATCCAGAACTCTGCACAATCTGTCAGGTTTCCGAGGGGCCAGGGGAAGGGAATCCAGGTATATGGAAGAATCCAGCAAGACACCGTCCACTACCTCTACCTCTAAGACTGGAAGAATGGCAAATGGTTTATATTCAGGGTGTTTTAGGGTCTCCCCAAAGAAAATGTCCTCAGGAGGGGAGGCTGGGTCAAGGTTCTCATCAGAATCTGAATCCCCACAGAAGGCAATGGATAAACCTTCCTCATAGATGGATCCATCATTATCCTCAGAGTAAAAAAAAATCAGAATATTTCTGGGTGGGGGGGGGGGTATCTCTTTTCCTTCTACCAGAAGATTCAGGGGCAGAACCTGGGAAAGAAAGGCACTGGATCCGATTACGGTGAGCAAATCCTCAGTCAACATAACCAGATCCTGCTGATAGGCCTGACATTGTGAATGGTATACAGTAGGCCTTGGCTAGCACAAGGTGGAAGCAGCCCTCTTATACAAGGTCTTAGGCTTGGGCTGAGATGCGGGCAGATAGCCATATCCCAGGGATGGGAAACTGAGGCGATCTCCTGATGATGACAGACTTTGGACACCCCTTTGACAGATTGAGAGTGATCATCGGAAGTCAGAACATACAAAGCAGCACTGGACCCAACCAACAAGCTAAGTCCTTTGGCTTGTGTAAAAGTACAGGGACACGGAGGCATATTAAACTTTAAACAGGTCTTGATAGAGGCCTGTGTCACAACCTTGGTTAATGGAAGAACTGTGAAAGCGTCTCGCCTTCAACAATAAACAGCCTGGATGGACTGGAAGACTGCAAACAAGCTTCACCTGGAACCCAAAATTTTGTACACTTTTCCTTCCTACACCTAGGAAGATCAATCTCAACCTGACTGCTGGACAACATTATAACTGATGGCCCTGGTGACTCACTGAAGTGCTTAGCTGAAATCTCAGCCTTGCCCTGGATTGTTCTACTGTTAAAACGAGCACAGAACTGACAGTTAGGAAAGTACAGTTGTATACACTTACCACAACTGTAGATCTTCGAGTGTATTCACTGTTGCAGTCATTACATTTGGGTAATCTGCTTGCAGGTTGCCCTCCGTCGGCCTGACTAACAAAGTCTTGGGTCCTGTGTCGGTTGCTGTCCCTTCTTCCATGACGTCAGGAGTATAAAACATGCAGCCGATGCCATTACATCAGTTTTTCTTGCCCCAGATGTCAGCTGCTCCTTAATGGGAAGCAATTAAACATAAAAGCACAAATATATACCTCCAACAAAAAAGCAAATACACCAAAAAGGCTTTTAAGCATAGTAAAGGAAAGTAGAGGTGCTGTCAAAAGAAGTTAGGGGGGTGGAGGGAGGGTAACCAGGACTGCAACAGTGAATACACTCAGACATCTACATTTATGGTAAATGTACACAACTGTACTAAGTTCTTCGTGTTTCACTGTTGCAGTCATAACATTTGGGTAGATTCCCAAAGCTATGGTTGGGAAGAGGAGTTTAAGATAGTATTAGGGCCACCTATAAGGCCCTGCAAGACTGCAGTGATAAAGCCAGCTCTGGATTTAGAGAAAATTAGCAAATGAACTCCAGGTAGCAGCTTCTAGGATGTCCCTGGTAGGGACGCCTCTGAGAAAAGCTGTAGAGGTAGATGCAGCCCTGGTGGAGTGAGGTCTGATCCCCTGGGGGATAGGTTTTCCA
The DNA here is from genome assembly GCF_019279795.1 of Protopterus annectens. NCBI lineage: Eukaryota > Metazoa > Chordata > Ceratodontiformes > Protopteridae > Protopterus > Protopterus annectens. The sequence continues at coordinate 1,558,060,068 of NC_056737.1, read as the reverse complement.
CGGTGGTTATAGCAGAAATTAATGCAATGGCTTATCCATTTAGAAATGGTTTGCTTTGAAATAGCCTTCCCCTCTGCCCCTGCAGCAAATGCTACCAGCAGTTGTTCAGATTTCCTTTGAGGTTTAGTCCTGTCCAAGTAGAATCTAAGTGGTCTGTGCACATCTAAGGAATGCAGTATCTGTTTCCCTTTATTCTGTGGATTGGGAAAGAAGGTTGGCAAATGAATGGACTATTTAAGAGCCACACTGCATACCACCTTGGGCATGAAGGATGCATTGGTTCTGAGTGACACCCTGTCCGCATGAAAGATGATGAAAGGCTCCACTGCCATAAGGGCCTGTAATTCAGATACCCTTCTAGCTGAAGTGATTGCTAAAAGGAAAGCTGTTTTCCAAGAAACAAATTTTAAGTCTGCAGTAGCAGCTGGCTCGAAAGGGGGAACAGTGAGTTTGTCCAAGACAGAGTTAAGGTCCCAGGCTGGGGTTGGAGCTCTCCTGGGTGGTCTCAAAATTTTGGCCCCTCTGAGGAACTGCTTGAGCAGTGGATGAGAGAAGAGAGGAGGTTCTGTGTTATAATGAGCTGAAATGGCTGAGGCGTGGATTTTAATGGAGGAAAAAGACAGGCCTGTATAAAGCATTTCACTTAAGTATTGTAAAACCTGAGGTAAACTGGGCGCTGATGTGCTCACCCCTTGAGACTGGTTCCAGGCACAGAATCTTTTCCATTTTTCAGCATAAGATTTTCTAATACTAGGCCTCCTTGCCTCCAAGATGATATCCATCACAGGTTTTCTGAGGGATGGTAAAGGAGAGATTAAGTAATTAGCCAGGCTGCAAGGTTCTGTGTTGGAAGCTGAGGGTGCAGAATCTGGTTCTCCTGCTGAGGCAGCATGGAAGGAGTCTGAGTCAGGTGCCATGGAGATAACAGTGACACACTGCGCAGGAGGGGGTACCAGTGCTAGTGCGGCCAGTCAGGAGCAATCAAAATCATCCTTGGTTTGTCCTGTTTGATCTTTAGTAGTACTATGGAGTGCAGATGCAGAGGGAGGAAGGCATAGACTGATAGGTTTTTCCAGCTGAAGGACAGAGCATCCACTTTCCAGGCTTGTTTGTGGGGAGTCCTTGTGCAAAATTTGTCCAATTGTTAGTTCTGGGGAGAGGCAAACAGGTCTATATCTGGGCTTCCCCATTTGCTTGTCAACATGTTGAAAATCCTTGGTTCCAGTTTCCACTCATGTGGGTCCATGAGGTTTCTGCTTAGCCCGTCTGCCAGTGTATTTAATTTTCCTGGCAGGAATTGAGCTTGTAGGTGCACTTGGTAGCTCAAGGCTGTGTTCCACAATGCCATGGCGAGTCTGCAGAGGGAGTAAGAATGTGTACTCCCTGCTTGTTTATGTACCACATAACAGTGGTGTTGTCCGTCTTTACCATGTGTTGTCCTGGAAGAATGTGGTCCTTGAAGGCTGTCAGAGCATTCTGTACAGCTAATATTTCTTTTTGATTGATATGCAGGTGCATTTGACTTGGGTTCCATTTGCCCTGAATGCACTTCCCTGCCAGGTGAGCCCCCCCCATGCCTAGTCTGATGCATCTTTTATTAGGGTTTGGGCGGCAGGGAGTGGTGTGAAATGTAGTCCCTTGTTTTGGTGGCAGGCCTCTGCCCAACAAAGGAAATGATAGGAATCATTGTTTCTAGGTTTTAAGAATGCTGACACCATAGGTTTTTTAGATACCACTGTAGTTTCCTCTTATGCAGTCTTGCATATGGAATTAGAATAATGCAGGAGGCCATGAACCCCAAGGCTTGCAGTATTTGTCTTGCAGATAGCAGGGTTTTTGTGGCCACTTGTTTGAAGTAGGTTGCCACATGAATTTGCTTTTCTGGCGTGAGATAAGCCATCTGGGAAGTTGTATTCAAGCTTGCTCCCAGGAATATAATTTGTTGACAGGGTACCAGTTGTGATTTCTTTCCGTTTATGGTGTACCCCAGACAAGTTAGAACCCTTTTTACAAAGGTCAGATGATTCAAAAGTATTTCCTGGCTTTCTGCCTGAATTAAACAATCGTCCAAGTATGGGTATATTTGAATATTTCGTTGCCTGCAAAATGCAATAACTGGAGCTAGGCACTTTGTGAATACCCTGGGCGCAGTAGATAAGCCAAAGGGCAGTGCAGAGAACTGATAGTGTGTGTCGCCTGCTTTGAAGCATAGGTATCTTCTGCAGGATTCCCTGATTGGGATGTGCAGGTATGCTTCTTTTAAATCTAGTGTTGCCAACCAGGCATCTTTGCCTAGCATAAGAAGTAACTGGTGAAGAGTCAGCATCTTGAATTTTGGAATCTCCAAAAAGGTGATTAGAGTAGACAGGTCCAGGATAGAACACCATGAATTATCTTTTCTGGGTACCAGGAAAAGTCTCGAGTAGAAACCTTGTCCCTTTTCCTGTTCTGGTACCAGTTGAATAGCCCCCATGCCTAAGAGAGAAAGTACTTGTTTTTAGGCCTCTGCCTATTGATTTGGGGGTAGGTCCTGCCACCCACTTGGAGTTGTGGAAGTGAAACCTGTATCCCTGGGACACTATATTTAAAACCCATTTGTCCTAGGTAATGAGTTCTCAATTCTTTGCATGAAGAGCAATCTTTCCCCCTAAAAGGGCAGTCAGGTACGTGCATGGAAAATTTAAAAGGAAGTCATTGAGACAGTTTACCATAGGGGGAGTCTTATTATTCCCAGACTTGGAAGTGGAGGCCCCCCACTACTTAGCTCTGTGAGTCCCGTGGGACTGAAACCTGGGGTTTTGGCTGTGTCTGGGTTTGGCTTGAGAAGGCCTGGAAGGGGCTGGAAAGGACCGATTCTTAGAGGGCCAGTGCATACTAAATCTAGGAGGCTGAACTTGTAAAAAATCTTTAACAGTTTGCATAGATTTAGCTTTATCTTCCATCTTTTTAAGAACTTCCTCATCCTTGTTGCCAAACAGGTGGTCCTGATTTAAAAGAGCATCTAACAATTTAGCTTTAACATGATCAGGCAAAGATTGCTCCTTAAGCCAAGCATCCCTTCTGAGCACAGACCCAGTAACAGCAGCCCTGCAAGAGGCCTCTAATGAATCAAAACCACATTGCAAAGTATGTTTTCCAACTTGTTCGGCAGTATGCATTAAATCCTGTAATTCTTTATTTTCCACACAGTCAGGAATCAACATCATTTTCTGTTTAAGTAGTCCAATAACATGTTGCTGATATTTTAACATATGAAACTGGCAGTTTAAAGCCCTAATGGCCAAGGTTGCCGAAGTGTAAACCTTTAATCTCCGTGGTATCCCCGAAGTCTCAAAACAACCCACTAAAGTGTAGTGGGTCTAAAAACAAAACAGTGTAAGAAACTTCTCTGTGTGGAAGATTTTCAGTCCATATATTTCTAGTTAATCACTGTATATTAATCAGATCAGACAACAGTAGTAGAAGTAGTTTACGAAACTTCACAAGTCAAAAAGTAATAATAGAAAATATATAATTCTACAGCATTACTAAGTATTCGAAAGTAATCCAAGCAAGGCAGGCAGTCTGTTTCCAGTCGAAAATCCTTTATTAAGTACACAGACAAGCGATATATCTATCTATATACTTTTTATTAGGCATGGGAGTGGTTTATTGTGCTGTAAAACAAAGCGTTATTGGTACATATGTTAAATTCACATCCCTTCCCCCATCAGTGTGACATTTGAGCTGGTCATGCCCTACCTAGTAGCTCTCATAATAACATATAGCCCTAATGTATTTTAATGGTACATCTTATTTAACCAAATTATTAAGTCTGTGATTTTATACAAGGCAATATACTACATGGCTGGAAATATATCAACCTTAGTTCATTTTGCGATCAAAAATTATATATAAATATACACATATACATTTTGCATGTAAAAATCATTTTCTATTTTCATAACCTATTGTTAACAAAGATCGCTTTCGTCCTTCTAGACTTCTTCAGGTCTGTGTACAAGAACCCTAAAAACCTATATAATTGTATAATTAGTTAGTATTGTTATTACCATCATTTTGAATAAAGTGGAAAAAGAGAGCCAGAAAAAAAAAATATATATATATATATATATATATATATATATCTGTATATATATATATATATATATATATGTATATGTATGATGATGGAAACAAAATGTACACTTAAATTTCAAATGATTTTTCAAATGATTTAAAATGGTATTTAAAACCAATTTGTAGAGAAAAAAAAAAAAGGTACACAGACCTGAAGAAGTCTAGAAGGACGAAAGCAATCTTTGTTAACAATAGGTTATGAAAATAGAAACTGATTTTTACATGCAAAATGTATATGTGTATATTTATATATAATTTTTGATCGCAAAATGAACTAAGGTTGATATATTTCCAGCCATGTAGTATATTGCCTTGTATAAAATCACAGACTTAATAATTTGGTTAAATAAGATGTACCATTAAAATACATTACGGCTATATATTATTATGACAGCTACTAGGAAGGGCAGGACCAGCTCGAATGTCACACTGATGGGGGAAGGGATGTGAATTTAACATGTGTACCAATAACACTGTATATATATATATATATATATATATATATATATATATATTTAGAAAGCTTGTGAGGAAATTATTTCTCTATTTTTGTTTTACTTGGATCGCTTGTCTGTGTACTTAATAAAGGATTTTCGACTGGAAACAGACTGCCTGAATTGCTTGGATTACTTTCAAATACTTAGTAATGCTGTAGAATTATATATTTTCTATTACTTTTTGACTTGACGAGTTTACGTTAGCTACTTCTACTACTATTGTCTGATCTGATTAATATACAGTGATTAACTAGAAATATATGGATTGAAAATCTTCCACACAGAGATGTTTCTTACACTGTTTAGAAGTGTAAAACATCTTACCCCATCTATCCAGTGCCCTGGAGTCTCTATCAGAAGGGGTAGGATTTTTAGCAGTACAAGCCTTAATGCCCTTGGGCCCCTGTGAAACAGTCTCTGGATCTGCAATAGGATTTCTGAAAAGGAACTTGTGGGACTCAGGGACCCTTTAGTATTTGTCACGTTTTCTGGGAGCAGGAGGCAGGGAATCAGGGGCCAAACTAGATTCTGAGAAAGCATCATCAACGATGTCTAGTACAAGAGGAACAGATAAAGAACTATGCTGAGGTAAGAGAAGGAATCCCCTAAGCCTCTTTTTTTGAATCAGAAAAATCCTGGCTTTCCCAGTGGAAATACTCCCTTAGAGTATGTAAGGTTTCCCCAAAAGAAAAATCCTCAGGAGGGGAAGCAGAAGGAATAGAGTCCTCTGCATCAGAATCCTTATAAATAGGTAAGAACAAATCCAGGTCATCAGAAGAGACAGAAAAAACAGAATCCTGATCAGAAGATTCATAATCAACTTCAGTACTAGGCCTCTTTGAAAGGGGGGGGGGGTTGGCTACTCCTGATTAGATTTATTAGCTCTTCAGCCATTCTTATCATTTGTTTTTTTAGGCATAGAGGCTTGAGCATGTGGCCTGGGCGTCGGTTTTGTAGACATGGATCTAGATTTAGGCCTATGTAATGAAGGAGGCATCGATTTAATATGCAAGTCCGTAGGCTTGAATACACTCTCAGAAGCTGGTGCCTGCACAGTGGCTCCGGTCCCATCCAAGGTAGAGACATCCGCGGGTTCCATAGTTGATGCATATCGCGGCATACCGGACTCCGAATGGGTCTCAGTAGAGGCCTGCGAATCAGAAGTAGTGGGCATCAGGGGCTGCGAAAGCGCTTCACTGAGTACCGGCGAACTGGCGACTGGCTTAGGAGACGTCGGCAGTTTTGGACCTCGGTGGCCTGTCTCTGTCTTTGCATTTTTTCAGAATCCTGGTAACTGGATGGCTAACCGATGACATTTCTGGATGATTAAACAGAGAACCGAAATATTTAGAGGCAAAAATAAACAGATGATGGATAGTGCGCTGATTAAATAAAGCACAAAACCGACAGCAAGGTAAGTCATGGTCAGGGCCTAGGCAAGGAATACAGCAAGAATAAAAATCTTTATGAGGCATTTGCTTTCCACAAGTAATGCAATTATTAACTTTTACTGACATCGGTAAGGAGCAAGAAAAAGTTTCCCCAACGGGGTACTTAGCGCTTTAGTTGAAGACTTCGGTTCTGAAACTCAAAAATGAAAATTTCAGGAGTCGGCCGACCAGCACTTGCGAACTGCTTCTGCTTCGGGCACCGCACGGCAAGAAAGACTGATGTAATGGCGTCGGCTGCATGTTTTATATCCCTGACGTCATGGAAGAAGGGACAGCAACCGATACAGGACCCAAAACTTTGTTAATCAGGCAGACTTGAGAGCAACCTGCAAGCAGATTACCCAAATGTAATGACTGCAACAGTGAAACACGAAGAACATCATCATGTGCTGGGCCTAAACGAGTAATACAAAATGAGGAAAGCCCCAGTGTGGTATCTGCTTGCCACAGCGGCGACAATTATTAATTTTCTCTGACACTAGTCAAGAAAAATATGAAAAATTCCCCAATGGGTTACTTAACTTTAGCTGTCTTCTTTCTCTTGTGCGGACCAACCAACACATGGACTACCACTCTGCTTTGGGCTCTCATGGCAAGAAAGAAAGAATAGTTGAGTAAAATCTTACCATAATCATAGAGGTCCTTCTCTTTTACATTGCAGTATTCTTTACATATGGGTTGTATTCCACCCAATGACCAGACATCCGGCCTGTATACAAAAGCTAGAGCCACTGCCTGTATGTAGGACGTCACACATAGGCACAGACAATGTCAGCCATAAAAGGGACATCTGCACATCATATCTTTAGAATAAGAAAGCTCCATGAGGAAAAAAACAGGGAAGCCTACAAGGATCGTCCTAGGAAAGAGCAAGCTGTAGGGGAAGGTGGGAGGGATAGAATACTACAACATAGAAGAGAAGGACATCTATTGTTATGGTAAGATTTTACACAACTATTGTATGTCCTATTCAGTGTTGCAGTATTCTTTACATATGAGAGAGTGCATGAGCTAAAGGGAACCCAGGGAGGTGGAGAAGAGAAAACTAAGAGGAAGCATTTTCCAGGAATCCATGCAGAATTGCCCAAGAAAATCCTGCTCTGGATCTACAAACAGCGTCCAATTTGTAGTGTTTTGTAAAGGTGTGAAGAGAAGACCAGGTGGCAGCTTCCAAGATGGAACGGGCATCTATACCCATGAAGAAGGTTCCTGAGGATTCAACTGACCTAGTGGAGTGTGCTTTGACAGATGCTGACAAGGATTTCCCATGGAATTCATAGCAAAACAAAACAGCCTTAGAAATCCATGAAGATATAGTTTGTTTGGACACAGCTGAGCCCCGACCTGGTCAGACTTCCTGATAGACTTTGTCTTGTCAAGGTAAAATCTGAGCTGTCTATGCACATCTAAAGTGTGCAAAATCCTCTCACTGGAGGACTGGGCAGAAGGGTAGAAGGTAGGCAGTTTGGACTGATTAAGTGACAACTCATTCGCAACTTTTGGCATGAAAGTAGGGTTAGTTCTTAAGGATACCCTATCCTTATGAAAGACCAAAAAGGGGGGCATAGTCATTAAAGCCTGAATCTCAGAAAACTTGAGGTTAAGGCCACAAGAAGTGCTGTTTTCCATTTGCAAAACTTTAGGGAAGCAGAAGCTGCTGGTTCAAAAGGAGCCTGGGTAAGTTTTTCCAACACACAGTTGAGGCCCCAGGGAGGAGGAACTGGTTTCCCGGGGGGGGGGGGGGTCTTAAATGTAAGATGCCTTTTAGAAAAAGCTGGACTTCCAACCTGGAAGCTAGGGGAGGAGTCAAAGGTAAGCAGGCAGACAAGGCAGAGCAATGAACTTTAACTGAGGAGTAAGCAAGACCACTACTGAGTTACTCATACAGGTAGGAAAACACTAGGGGAATGTCCACACCAAAGGGATCCACTTTTCTTTTTGGCACCAAACAGAAAAAGTTCTCTACTTGGAAATATAAGATTTTCTAGTAGCAGGTTTTCTGGCCTCCTGTAAAACCCTTAGCACGTCCTTTGAGAATAGGTGCCTGAAAGGAATCAGCACTTGGTGACCCATAGGGTCAGCTGTAGAGTTAGCAGATGTGGGTGAATCAGTGATCCCTTGTCCTGAGTGAGAAGGCCCAGCCAGTGAGGTAATTTGTAGTGATGACCCTTGGCTAACTGCAGAAGAGGGAACCAGTGCTGTCTTGGCCAAAAGGGAGTCACTAACAAGATGGGTTTGTCCTATTGGATTTTCAATAGGACTTTCTGAATTAAGGGGAAGGGGGGAATGCATAAAGAAACATCCCCTTCCATGAGAAAGAGAGCGTCCACCCTCCACACTTGAGGATGAGGAGCCCTGGCAAAAATAACAAGGAAGCTGTCTGTTCATAGGGGAGGCAAATAGGTCTAGTTCTGGAATGCCCCACCGGTGAAGTAGGCCCAGGAACACATCCCTGTGGAGCATCCACTCATGAGACTGTGTCATGGACCTGCTTAATGCCATCTGAGCTGAGGGAAGGTACACAGCTTGCAAAGTTATCTTGTATGAGGCAGCCAATTCCCAGGCTTTGATGAGCAAGCGACAGAGGAGTTAGGATTTTGTGCCCCCCTGCTTGTTATGTTCCAAAGGACCATAGTATTGCCTGTGAGAATCTTTAGGTGTCCCGGCAATGTTAGAGGATGAAAGGTCTGTAAGGCTAACAGTAAGGCTCTCATTTCCCTGATGTTGATATGTTCCTTCCTTTGAGAAGGGGACCGCAAGCCCTGAACCTTCCTGGAAGCAAAAGTTGCTCCCCACCCCAAGTCTGAGGCACCTGTGAAGAGTTGCTAAGCTGGTTGGGGAACCTGAAAAGATAGGCCAGGGTTCTGACTGAGTTGCTGCATCCACCAACCTAACTCTGCTTTGAGGCAGGAAAGAAGGGGAAGAAGAGGAATCATGACATCTAAAGGATGAGCATGCTAAGACCAAACTGTCTTAAGAAACCACTGGAACACTCACATGTGCATCTTTGCAAAGGGCAGTATGGGAATAGTAGAGGACATGAACCCCAGCAGTCTCAGAAATTCCCTGGCTGTGACAGAAGGGAAAGGCAGAAGAGCTTCCATGAATGCCCTGAGACAGGCTGCTTTCTCCAGGGGGAGAAAAACTCTCATCAAATCTGTGCAAAGCCTGCACCCCAGGAAAATAAGATCCTGACTTGGTATGAGACAGGATTTTTTTGAGATTTGTGAAACCTAGTGTCTTCAGAAAAGGGATAGCTATGTTCAGATGCTGGGTTAAGAGGTCTGGGCTGCTGGCCAGAAACAGCAGATCGTCTAAGTAATCGGTAAACTTTAAGTCCTTTGAGCCTTAAGTATGCAATGGCTGGGGCTAGGCACTTTGTGAAATACCCTTGGGGCAGTAGAAAGACCAAAGGGCAAGGCAGTAAATTGAAAGTGCAAAGAACCCACTGAGAAATGCTAAAATCTTCTGAATAGGGGGTGTATAACGATGTGCATTTAAGCATCCTTGAGATCCAGAGAAGCTAAGAAGGCTTGAGGGGTTACCAGGCACAGCACAGTATGTAGGGACAGCATTCTGAAAGAAGGCACAACCAGGATGGTGTTTAATATAGAGGCATCCAAGATAGGCCTCCAAGGGCCAGCTTTCCTTGGAAGTAGAAACATCCTGGAGTAAAATCCCCTTTCTTGCTGTTCTGGAGGGACAAACCGAATTGTGACCTGGTTGGAGAGTTGATCTAGAATGGAAGGAAACAGATGCAGTTGACTGGGAAAGGTTTGAGGTATTCCCTGAAAGGGAGGGAGGGTCTTCCAAGTCAAAGTACTCGTTTTGGATAATGGAAATCAACCAGGAATCCTGAGTGATCTCCATCCAAGCTTAGAGTGAAATGGAGAGGCGAAGGGACGGGGGAGGGGTGCAAGCCATCACAGAGGACTTTGTCTGGGCTGAAAGGGCTGCTGTGGGGATGCCACAATAGCAACTGTAGGAGTAACAGCCTTAGCCTGAGGGTGTCTCCTGTGAGGTTTGCAGGGGCTAGTTCCAGAGGGAACAGACATGGAGGAAGAAGCAGGCTTCCTAACAAAAGATGTCTTGGTAGGGAAATTACTATGAAATTTTGGAACTGGTGAGACCAGAAGGTGTTTTAAGTCCTGGAGTTCCTTGCCTTTTTCCTGCAGTGATTTCAACAGTACTGTAGCTGCTTTTCCAAACAATGAGGAATTTTCAAGAAAAGCATTTAGCAATTTTGCCTTGATGTCATCAGGAAGTGCCTGGAGACGTAGCCAGGAATGTCTTCTCAGAAGCAGAAGCTGCTGCCCTAGCAGAGGCCTCTACTGCATCATAGCTACACTTCATAGAGTGTTTAGTAACCTGAGAGGAGGATGATAGGAGGGAAAGGACCAGGGATCAGGCAATGGGGAAAGAGCCTGGGTTGCCTGAGTTAATAAGGCCAGAGCATATCTGGACATTTGTGTCTGATAATTAATTGCCCTGACAGCCAAGGTGGAAGAGGTATATATCTTCTTACCCAACCTTTTCAAAATTTTGCTTTCCTTGTCAGAAGAGAGCAACTTGGTGGAAGGGAATAACCATGAGGACTTATTTGAGGTAATGGAAACCACAGCAGGGTCAGCTGAGGGACATTTGAAAATAAATTTGCAATCCTCAGGAACCTTATAGAAACGGTCCAGTCTCTTTGGGGCAAGGGCTTGGGAGTCAGGGGTCAGAAGCAGCTTTGAACACATCTAAAAAGGCTGGGACACTGGAGGGGCTGCTGAAGATGCAGGAGCCTCCACCTGTAAAAGCTCACAATATCTCTTCTATTCTTCTGAGATTTGTGAGGAATCCCACTTAACACATTCCCTCATTTTATTAACTGTTTCCCCAAAGGAAAGCTCTTCCATGGGAGAGCCCCCCCCCAGTAGGGTCTTTCTCTGGGAAAGCATATTCCATTGGAGAGGGAAATTTGAGTGGAATATGCTAAAGTGTCCTCATCAGATGAAGACTCCTCAGATTCTAAGTCCTGAATCTGAAGTTCTGCCGGCTGTCCTGGGATAAAGCCTTGGGACTCAGACGGCTCCACAGTAAAAGAGGCAAAGGCCAGGGCTGCTATGGGTGAAGGTGAAGTTCCAGGCCTCAAATCCATCAGTGCCTTAATAAGGCCCTGGGAAAAAACATCACAGTCCAGCATCGGGGTAGAAGGAGCTGGGGCATGCCTAGTCATTTGCTTCTTTGTTACCAGCCTATCCTGTTGTAGAGAAATGGCATAGGCCTAACCTCCGGTAGTTTTTTTCAACAAGGAAGCTGGAGTAGTTCCTGAGTCTTCCACAATTACAAGCTATGGTTCCTCCAAGCTGTCCAAACCGAATGTCTGCATAGCCTCGGATGTGCTATGATCCGCGCTGACTGCTTCCATCCTGGTACCCGCCGAGGGAGTGGACCCTACCTCCACAATCATCCTGCTGGGTTTTCATCAACCTCAAGGGGTACGTTGCAGGGAGCAGGTGCAGCTAAAGATGATTCAGGTCTAATCTTGCTAACCTTCCTCTTAAAAGATGGCTCGGAAGTACTCGTGGAACCCTCCATAGTGTCCCTAACCAGACGTTTGAGTTGCTGATTTTTTTTAAGTACAAGTTCAAAGCCGACAGACGACACTGCAACATTTTGGGAATGAAGCCCTGACAAACAGAACAAGACCAGTGGTCGTAAGTAGGCCCTAAGCAAAACAAGCACAGCTTGTGGAATTTGCCTTTCACACCTACACTTGACCTTCCTGGACGACATTAGCAAAATAAAAGGCAGTAACAATATATTAAATCCCCCTATGGGGTACTTATCTGAAGCTGGAAGAAAAACCAATGGGATCCAATGGCAAACCGAACGTACAAGTCAACCTTTCTGAACGGCAGCAAAAAATTTTTACATGAAATTGTGTCACACAAATGTATATTCTAGCAATTTGCATACACACACTTACATGTCTGTATCTAAACACATACTATTATATATATATATATATATATATATATATATATATATATATACATTTATTATGTACATACCATAACGTTCCATCTGTGCTGTCCATTTTCATTCTTTCTCAACTTATGGGTTCGGATCCAATCCAAGGATCCGATTCAGCCATTATTAAAGCTAGTGGTAGCCAAACAGCTCTTGAGCTTTTCCCTTACCCATAATGCACCAACCTTTAGATACCTCAGATCTTGTTTGCTGATTTTTACCAGAAAACAAATGGAAAAAAAACTATACCTGGAGCTCAACATAAAGGACAATGATGTCCCTCTAACAGCTCATTCATCCAGACGTTTGTGAACAGAAGGGATGGGGGATGGTGGGCAGGAAGTATAAAAATGGGCAACACAGATGGAATGTTATGGTAAGTACATAACTTCTTTATCTGATGTTGTCCATTTTCATTCTATTCTCAGCTGATGGGACAGAGTCCCCAGCTGCCTACAATTCTGGGTAGACTCTCTCTAAGGAAGGATATTCTTAAGCACAGTTGAACCAAATGATGCTCTGCCCCTGGAGATCAGATCCAGTTTGTAATAAGTAATAAAGGTATGGGGAGTAGCCCAAGTTGCTGCTGCACATATATCATCCATGGATGCTCTGGATGGTTGCCATGCATCTAATTGAATGAGCTTGTACCGGTTGTGGTAAGGTAATACCCAACTTTTATAGATAAATGAAATACAATCAGTTAGCCAACTGGCTAAAGTTACTTTTGCAACTGGTTTACTCAATTTCAATTCTGCAAAGTAAACAAACAATCGGTCTGTTTTCCTAACGTATTTTGTTCTATGCGGGTAAAAATGTAATTGTGAACATCTGATAAATGCAACATGCATTCGCCCTTGTTTGCAAAAATTAGGAAAAGTGCCGGCAAATTAACGGATTGATTGATATTAGATTCTGACACCAGCTTGGGAAGGGAAGGAGGCATTTGTTCATAGCATCACTCTATTCTTGTGAAAGATCAAGTATGGAGGTTTTGAACACAAGGCTTGAATATCTGAAATTCAACCAGCAGAGGAAATGGCTATTAGAAAAACAGTTCTCCAAGTAAGATAATGAAGATCACATTTAACTGCTGGTTCAAAGGGGGACTGTATTAGTGCCTGCTGTACCACATTGAGATCCCATGGTGAGGTAGGGTCCTTAAACAGAGGTCTCAAAAGAAGAGTGCCTTGCAAGAAAGCTGTGCACATTTATAGCACCTACTGAAGAACCTTCAAATCCAATGTGAAATGTTGATATTGCTGCTAACTGAAATTTAATGGTTGAGGAACTAGCCTCTTCTTTACAAAGTTAAGCTAAAAACTTGAGTATGTTATGTATCAGAGCTGAAAATGTCTCAACATGACTTTGTTGTGCCCAGTAAACAAATCCTTTCCATTTACTTGTATAGAGTTTTCGTGCTAAAGGTTTACTGGAAGATAAAAGTATATGCCGGACAGGGGAAGAGTGCATCGTTTGTCTAGCTATTGATGGAAATGGAAAAACCAGGCCATCAGCCTGAGGTTTGAGATGTCTGGATGGATCATGCCCATCGGGTGAGACAGGAGGTCTGGAGTCAAATCCAGAATCCGAGGTTGGTGAAGTAAGTGAGGCCAAAGGAAGGGAAACCAAATCTGCCGAGGCCAGAAAGGTGCAATGAGGATGACTTTGCTCTTTAACCTGACAGCTTTCTGCAGAAATTTTGGAATTAATGGGATTGGTGAGGAAGCATAAAGTAGATGGGAGGGCTACTCTTGAAGTACAGCATCCCTCCATGACTCCCCCATGGGGGGATTAGGGCAAAGTAGCTGCTGCATTTGTTGTTTAGGGTAGAAACAAGGCTGGCCCTGTCGACAAAAAATCATTTCCATCATTTTCTTGCTGAGAGACCACTCGTGGGGTAGAAGAATGTACCTGCTCAGTTTGTCTGCTATCACACTGGACTCCCCCAGAATATGCATTTCCATGAGAAAGTAGTTGGATGAGATCACCCATTGCCACACTTGTTTGTTGATGTACTAAACTGCTGACATGCTGTCCATCTGAATCACAACTGGCCCTGAAGGGAGAACATCCTGAAAGGCCTGCAACGCTAAAAGAACTGCTCTCATCTCTAGGTCATTGATTCTGTTTCCTCCAAAGAATGCCCCACCACCCCAACTGGGAAGCATCTGTGGTTATTATGGTCATGGGCTGAGGGAGGACAAACGGACACAGCCTTGTAGAACCTGATCTCATTGAATCCACCACCTGAAATCTGTTTTTGCATGTCTGAATGATTCGTATCGGAGTTGACATGGGTTGGTAGTACTGACCACTGTGCTGCTAGCATCCATTGGAGAATCCCAATATAAAATCTGGCTAAAAGTACTAAGGTTATTGCTACTGACACTGATCCTACAGCTTGAACGACCAAGCGGGCTGAAATCTTGGTACTGCAGATTAATTTTCTGATCTGTGACCTGATAGTTAGTACTCTTGAGGGAGGCAGTGAAGCTTCCATTAACTTTGGGTTGAAAACTGCTCCTATGAATTCCAAATTTTGAGTTGGTTGTAATTGAGACTTGTCATAGTTTATAGCTAGTCCCCAGATGAGAACAAGTCTGTAGAACCTGATTTCTTGCCCTTATCAATTGATGCCTGGTCAGGGCAGTAATGATCCCGTTGTCTAGATATGGAAACACCCGGAATCCCTGCAGTCTCAAGTGAGTTGCTACTACTGCCATGCATTTGGTTAACAGCCTGAGAACTGTGGTGACATCAAAGGGCAGAGGTCTGAACTGGCAGTTACTGGCTCCCAGCCGGAAGCGTAAATACCTTCTGGATTGTCTGTTCATTTGTTCATATCTATGTGATCCTGAAGGTCTATTGAGCACATCCAGTTGTCCTTGCCCAGAAAAAGGAGCATGGACTGAACTGTGACCATCCAAAACTTGGCATGTTGAAATGACTAGTTCAAGTTGCGGAGATCCAAAACTGATCTCCAGTCCCCTGTTTTCTTTGGCACTAAAAAACTGCGGGTAAGTTCCGGATTCTATCTGGTCTGGTGGGACCTCTTGGATGACGTTTTCCTAGCAGCTTTTGTATTTGAATTAATGCTTCTTCCCTCTGACTGGGTGGAGCATTGGTGATTCTTCTTGAGATTGGAGGAGGAAGAGAAAAAGGTATTATACACACCCTCTAGATATAATCTTCTGCACCCAAATATCTTTTATGTCTACCCAGGCCTTCTGGTGCAAGGATAATTGACCCCCAATTGCCTTCAGAGGTAGACAATTGGGCCTCCTTTTACGAGCACTGGTAGAGTCTGTCAAAGAAAGAATTTCTGGATCCCTAGTTTTGCAGGCAACCTCTGCCATGGGGGCAGAGTAAACTATTACAGTCCCCCCCCTGCCCCTGGGGGAACTTCCTTCACGTGTGCCCTGGAAAGGACTCTTGAATTTCCTGAACCACATCTTTCAACCACCTCGTTGATTTCTTGAAAAGTATCTCTGTAAAGTTGAAAAACATACACCTACTGCAGACAGGGTCTTTCCAGCCTTCTCACACTTGAATAAAGTTTCTTTCACTGTGGAGCCAAACAAAGAAGTGCCGTCAAAGGAAGCATTAACGAACAAAGACTTGAATGGCTCTGCAAAATCACAAAAGCATAATCAGGCATGTCTGCTAATGGAAATGCCTGAACCTGCTGACTTTTGAGACACCTTTAGCTACATGCAAAATAAGCCTCATGGATGAATTTCAAACAGATTGTAGAGTAGCCATCTGAGAAGGCACGGATGATTGGACCTCTGCAGAAATGAATCCTGAAAGGGTATTTGAAAGTTCCTTGATCAAATCCCTCTGTTGCTGTTGTGTCTTTCGGCTTTTCCTGGTTAGGGGCCGCCACAGTGGAACTCCGGTCCGCTAATGATTGGCAGTAGATTTTTATGTGCCGAGTTGCCAGCCCTGACACACAACCTTCAAAGAAGGTACACCCATTCACGCATGTCTCCACACAGTAGACACTCTAGCTGAGAATCGAACAGGACAACGTCTTACTATGAGGTGACAACGCTACCGCAGCACCACCACCGCAGTGATCAAATCCCTCTGTAACCTAGTAAAATGTGCCAAATAATTCAGTAACCTTAGAACGAAGGTTGCTGAAGCATAGATATGCTTCCCAAACCTGTGCATCGGGGGATGAACAGTGGAACTCTGACAAGTTCCTTTTTAGTGGCCCCCGCCATGATCATGGCATCAACAGGCACCCCTTTAGCCCAAAACTCCTTCCCCGAAGGAGTACCATAATCTTGTCTAGTCTTCTGGGTATGGGTTTAACTATGTCAGGCTCCTTCTACACTCTCCGAGATGCCAAATCAGTGAGATCACAGGCAGGCAGAGTAATCTAGGAGGGAAGTTGGACCAGCCTCCAGGAATACAGACTCCTCAGATGAAGGGTGCAAGGGGCAAGGATCCAACCACCTCTTTGTTTTAGGATTTCAAGGATGTCTCCAAATGAGAAGACTTTTGGAAGAGATCATGGGGACCTTTCATCTTCATCAAAGTCTGTATCCTCAGTGACTGACTCTTGTGGAGAGTACACGTGCTTCCTCTTGCACTTCTTCCTAGGGACCTCCTTAGTGGGGTGCCCTGGGTAGATATTGGAAGAAACTGTAATACCCTGCTGGGGAGCCTGGAGATCTCGGACTGGTTGTCCCTGTAGTAAAGAATGATGAGGCAGAGATATCAAGGTAGAATGTTGAGGGGATTAGGTCCACACATCCTGTTGGAGCAGAAAAAACCCTCTTCACAACCTCAAAGGCTGACTGGCCTGGAAAGAAAGAGAAGACTTCACCACCAAGAAGGTAAGCTTCTGGACCACTGTCCTACCCTGCTCCAAAGGCAATCTCCCCGAGGAGGATGCCAGAGCTCAGCTATCCAGTGCCAAAGCTCCAAGGGGCAGAGATGGCTCTGACAACTTTGGAGTTAACTCCAACATCTCTGAACCGAGAGGGAAGCTATGGGTTCGAGAGTCATCTGGATCCAAAGAAATCTAAACCGAAGAAGTCACGGTAGGCTTTGGATCCGAAGATAATGTTATGTTCAGATCTGAGCCAGATGGACTTGGAAAGCTTGGATCCAGGGACTCTGAAGCAACTGAAGGAATCAGAAGAGGAGGTTGAAGTGGGGGTGTTGTTGATGGATGGGCCTCTTGACCCGAAGGGGTAGGAACCAGCAATATACCCATCTGAATCTCGCCGAGATGAACTTCCACATCATTCTTTCCATATCTTCCTCTGTCAAACTTCTGGATGAATCAGTTGAGGCAAGAGAGGAAGACTTGGACCGGCAACTTTCCAAAAAGGGTGAGGGCAGCCTAGAAGGCCTGTAGGGCTTGAGGCAGTTGGATCTGATGACTTTTTTGTCAGATCAGAGATAGTCGGATCCGTCACTTTTTTCTTCCTTGGACCCAAGGGCAAAGAATTCTGGGATTTTTTTGGATCCAACTTAGGCCTTTGTCTACATGGCTCCAAAACCAAGGTGGATCTTCATAGAAAAAGGCTTTACTTCTTTAGTTTTACGTATGGGGGATTGAGCCCCAGATATTGCTTCTCCAAATGACGATGGTATAATCCTTTTTAAATAAGCTTATTTTTTTTTCTCTCTACTAGAGCCCTAGGACTGAAATTACAACAGACTGAACAATCCTCCTACAGATGTTCTGGTCCTAGGCAATAAACACAGTGTGTGGGCATCCAACAGTGGTAGCTTGTGCCTACATTTGACACACTTCTTAAACCCAGATGGGGCTTTTTCTGCCATTATACCTGCAACTATAAAAAAGAAAAATCAGGTAAGACAGTTTTTTTTTTAAAGAGCAGAGACAGGAAACTTTTACCAGTGATGGTAAGAATGGACTGCATGAGAGAGGGTAAAAAGGAATTGCAACCACTGAATGCTAGATAGACAAAAAGGGGAAGAGGGAACTACCAAACTTTGGCAATTGAAGAAATACAAAATCATATGAGGGTAAGGGATGAAAAATATATGAAAATATACAAAAATATAAGAAAAGATACAGATTTAGAAGATTTCTACATGAAAAAAATATCACTTATCTGTGAAAGTTCAAGAGCTAGGCTGACCATGTCTTTTGGCCAAAAGAGGTGAACGAGAACTGAGGTAGCTTAGGGTTGGTGCATTATGGGTAAGGAGAAGGTCGAGAGTTACATGGTTACCATGAGCTTTAGTAATGGTCAAGTCAGATCCGAGGATTGGATTCAAATCCATAAGTTGAGGATAAATCGAAAATTGACATCATACACATACACACAGATATATATATATATATATATATATATACACACACACACACACACACACACACACACACACACACACGTGTATACAAACTGAGGTTTCATCACTGAATTTTTTTTGGAGTCACAATTGTTCACGTGGTTAGCTGATCAAAGCCAATAATTGTCAAAAGTGTTGAATATCAAACATAAGGTAAGTGGGATGGATACTAAAGTACAGTTTTGTACCTACCATAAATGTAGATGTTCGAGTGTACACCCTGCTGCAGTCATCATTTTCTTGCCCCAGATGTCAGGTGCCCCCAAAAAGGTGGTCAGTAATTAGTACCAAATTGAGTAAACTTGTACAAACACAAAATCCCTTCAACTATAAGCAAATACATCAGGAAGGTATTGAAGAGATTTAGCCAGTAGGTCAGAGGGGATGGAGAACATCCACATTTATGGTAGGTACAAAACTGTACTATGTTCATCGTGTTACCCTGCTGCAGTCATCACACTTGGGTAGAATCCCAAAGCTAAGGATGGGTAGAGGTATCACAGAGGGTTAGAGGAGGCTAGGAGGCCCTGCAGAACTGCAGTGGCGAAGCCCGCCCTGGTCTTAGAGTAAAGTGGTAAGTGATAGTGTTTGGTAAAAGTGTGTACTGAACTCCAAGTTGCAGCTTCCAAAATCTCCTTGGTTGGAACCCCCCTGAGAAAGGCTGTAGAAATAGGTATTGCCCTGGTATAGTGGGGCCTAATGGTAGCAGGAACTGGTTTTCCATGATGGGTATAGCAAAAACGTATGCAATGACCTATCCAATTGGAAGTGGTTTGCTTTGATATAACCTTCCCTTGAGAAGCTGTAGCATAGGATACAAAGAGCTGGTCAGATTTTCTAAAAGCCTTAGTTCTGTCCAAGTAGTAACAAAGTTGCCTGTGAATGTCCAAGGAATGCAGGAGTCTCTCACCTTTGTTCTGTGGATTTGGGAAGAAGG
The DNA here is from genome assembly GCF_019279795.1 of Protopterus annectens. NCBI lineage: Eukaryota > Metazoa > Chordata > Ceratodontiformes > Protopteridae > Protopterus > Protopterus annectens. The sequence continues at coordinate 1,558,040,701 of NC_056737.1, read as the reverse complement.
TGGGTAAGTGGATGGTTTGATTTAAAGCCACACTGGAAACCACCAAAGGAAGGATTGAAAACTCTGTCTTGATGAAAAATGAGGAAAGGTTCCACTGCCATTAGTGCCTGTAGCTCTGAGACTCTTCTAGCTGAAGTTATTGCAGCAGGGCAGTCTTCCATGATAGGAACTGAAGATCTGCAGAGAAAGCTGGTTCAAAGGGAGGTAGTGTTAGTTTTCCAGAACAAAATTGAGGTCCCATGTTGGTCATGGATTTTGATGGAGGAGAAAGAAAGTCCTTTGTGCAACATCTTAGTTAAATACTGTAGAATGTGGCATGTGAGGCTGAATTGTGTCTTGGCCTTTAGATTGGTTCCAGGCACAAAACCTTTTCCATTTGTCCGAATAAGCCTTCCTGGTGCTTGGCCTCCTAGCTTCCAGAATAACATCCATAACTGCTTGGGAAAGAGGAGCTGGCTGGATGCTTAGTTGATTTGCCATGCAGCCAGATTTAAGGTTTTGAGCTGGCTGTGAAGAATCTGATTGTTTTGTTGTGTGAGTAAATGGGGAATTTGTGGTAATATCCATGGTGGGCCGTGGGCCATATTCCTCAATAGTGGGTACCAGTGCTGGCGTGGCCAGTCTGGGGCTATGAGAATCAGTCGTGGTCTCTCCTTTTTGACTTTCAGAAGTACATTTGTGAGGAGAGGCAATGGAGGGAAGGCATATACTGTCAGGTTTTTCCAACTGAAAGAGAGTGCATCCACCTTCCATGCTTGATGGTGAAGTGTGTCCTTGTACAAAATTTTGTTAGTTGATAGTTTTGAGGGTTGGCAAACAGGTCTATGACTGGAAGGCCCCATTTTTGAGTTATCTCTGTAAATACTTGTGGATCCAGTCTCCACTCGTGGGGATCCATGATGTTTCTGCTGAGGTCGTCTGCCAATGTATTCTTCTGTCATGGCAGGAATTGAGCTTGTAACTGAACTTGGTAAGCCAGAGCTGTTTTCCATAAGGTCATTGCTTGCCTGCACAGATTTGTTTAGGTGTTGTCCGTCTTTATTGTCAGTTGTCCTGGATGTAATAGATCCTTAAACGCTGTCAGAGCTTTCTGTACAGCTAGCATCTCTTTCTGATTGATGTGCAGATTCCTTTGATCTGCAGTCCATAACACTGTCCTGCCATGTGAGCCCCCCCAGGCGTAATCTGATGCATCTGTTGTGATAGTTTGCCTGGCTGGGGGCAAGGCGAAAGACTGACCCTTGTTGAGGTGACATGCCTGTGACCACCATAGAAACTCCTGTTGTAGGCAGGGGAATGAGAGATATTGTGTCCAAGCTGTGGCTGTGTTGAGACCATACGCTTTTTAGGTACCACTGTAATTTCCTCATATGCAGCTTTGCAAATGGTATTAGAAGTATGCAGGCCTGCAGAATTTTTCTTGCAGTTAATTGGGCCTCTGTTGCCATTGTTTTGAAATATTGAGTCAGTTGTTTGTCTGGCATCAGATAAGACTTCTGGGCCGTTGTATTCAAGCTGGCACCCAGGAATGTCATATTTTGTGAGGGTACTAATTTTGACTTCTTTTCGTTTACTGTGTACCCCAGGCAATTTAGTAGATGTTTTACAAAAGCCAGATGATGTAATAGAATGTCCTTGCTTTCTGCTTGGATGAGGCAGTCGTCCAGGTATGGGTATATTTGAATTCCTCTTTGTCTGCAGTATGCAATTACTGGTGCCAGGTATTTTGTGAAGACTCTAGCCAAAGGGCAGTGCAGAAAATTGGTAATGGGGTGAACCTGCAATGAAACGGAGGTATCTTCTGCAATTTTGTCTGATAGGGACATGCAGGTATGCCTCCTTGAGGTCCAACGTTACTAGCCATGCTTCCTTGCCCAACATGGGAAGAAGATGCTGTAGTGTTAGCATCTTAAATTTGGGTACTTGTAAGTAAGGGTTTAGAATTGAAAGGTCCAGAATTGGTCTCCAAGCATTGTCCTTTCAGGGTACTAGAAAGAGTCTTGAGTAAAATCCTTGACCTTGCTCTTGAGTAGGTACCAGTTGAATGGCTCTCATGTCCATGAGAGCTGTAACTCTGCCCATTGATTTTGTGGCAGGTTTGGCATTCCTCTTTTCATTGGCAAGGTGTGAAAATGGAATCTGTATTCTCGTAAAATTATGTCTAGGACCCATTTGTTCTTTGTGACAATGTGCCAGTTGTCTGAAAAATGTGCGAGTTTTCCTCCCAAGGGGGCTGCCAAGAGAGCGTTGCTTGGCCAGATGAGGTGCAAGTCATTGAGTTTGCCTTCTGGTAGATTGGGACCGGTCTTCTCCTCCCTTCTGCGTTGTAGTGTCCCATTGGCGAGGTTTGTACTGGGCTTGTGGTTGTCCTCTGCCCCTTGGGCGTCTGTATTTACCCCTCTGTGGTCTGTCTGTAGCTGGAAAGGACCAATTTTGTTGGCCAGTTTCTGCTGGAAATCTTTGACTGTCTGCAAAGATTTTGCCTTATCCTCCATTTTCTTTAAGACTTCTTCTGCTTTAACTCCAAAAAGAACATCCTGCTGTAAGGGAGCATCTAGAAGTTTTGCTTTAACATGTTCAGGTAGAGCTTGTTCCTTTAACCAAGCATGCCTACGTATAACAGACCCAGTGACAGCTGCTCTGCAGGAGGCCTCCAAAGAATCAAACCCACATTGTAAGGTATGTTTGCCCACCTGTTCAGTGGCATGCAACAGATCCTGCATTTCTTTCAATTCAGATTGTTGAGGGAGAGTGGTCATTTTTTGCTTTAACTGAGAGATTAGAAATTGCTGATACTTAAGCATGTGAAATTGGCAATTTAGTGCCCTCATAGCTAGAGTGGCTGAGGTGTAAACCTTTTTCCCCCACCTGTCTAGTGCTCCGGAACCCCTCTCAGAAGGTACAGGATTTTTAGCCATAGAAGCCTTAACCCCCTTGGGACCCTGGGAGATTGTCTCTGGGTGAACAACAGGGCTTTTGTAAAGAAATTTGTGGGAATCAGGCACTCTATAGTATCTGTCAGGCTTAGCCGGAGCAGGAGGGAGAGATGGATTCTAAGTAAACATCCACAATGTCTAAAACTGGTGGGATGGCAAGTGGTCTGTGTTGGGGGAGTAAAAGAAACTCTCTGAGCCTTTTCTTCGAGTCAGAGTAGTCCTGACCTTCCCAGTGAAAATGTTCCATCATGGTGTGTAAAGTTTTCCCAAAGGAGTAGTCTTCAGGAGGAGAAGCTAAGGAAATGGAATCCTCAGCATCAGAATCTTCATAAGGGGAGAAGGAGTAATCTTGGTCCTCAGAGTAGTCTGAAGAAATGGACAGTTGTTCAGAGGATGCATAATCTTCCTCTTGTCTAGGCCTTTTGTCAGGAGGGGGCTGGGAACCCCTGATTAAAGTGATCAAATCTTCAGCCATTTTGAGCATCTGTTTCTTAGGCATGGGGCCTTGAAGAGGGGACTGAAGTGCAGTCTTTTTAGATTTAATAGGAGTCTTCATCTTAGAATATGATTTAATGGTGAGCATCGTCGGTCTAAAAATGCCTTCAGAAACCGATGGCGTTTCTGCAGCACCGACATCTTTTTCAGCAATGTCGTCGGTAGGGCCTGAACTAAATGGCTGCATCGGCCTGGTACATTCCGCCAAAAAATCTGAAGTGGTCTCGGGTTCCAGAACTGCGGTAGTCAGGGGCTGCATCGGAGCCTCACTGAGGACCGGAGAACCGGAGACCGGACCAGCCGAGGCCTTGGAATCTGGCTTAGGCCTGGGCTGTCTGTCCTTATCCGCATGGTGTAGTTAAATTTCCCACCAGTAGTGTGTCATGCAATCAGGCTTTTAATAGTACGCTTATTAAACCTTGCACAAAAACGACAACTAGTGACGTTGTGGTCTGGGCCTAGGCAAGGTATGCAATAAGAATGAAAATCCTTATGAGGTATTTGCTTCCCACAAGAAATACAATTATTAACTTTTTCTGACATCGGTGTGAGGCAAGAAAAGTTTCTTTATAGAAGACTTGGTCTGAAATAAAATCTCAGTAGTGGCAAGAAAGACTGAAGAAAATGGCTGGTTGCATTATATACCTCTTGGACCAAGACTTTGGAATTCCAGCCGACGATGACAGGATAACCCAAGTGTGATGACTGCAGCAGGGTAACACGATGAACATCGTAGACGTTTTTATTTTGTAACAAAAAGTTTTGGAATCAGAGTTGACTGTTTACATTTGAGTATTTGCAGGTTAGGTTTAGATTAAGAATTAGAGAAGGAGACAGATGTGTTTGAAATGTCTGTGTCCTTTTGCCTTTAGGGGTACTGTTAGGGAAAGGATGTTTAGTACTCCCATACATAGGGCTGGAGTGAGGGAATAGGATTAGCACATAAGAACAAGGTAATACTGGGTGGAAAGCCTCCTGCTCACCCCTTACTCGTGTGTGTTAACCTTAGCTCCAACCCTACACATTTGGGTACAAAACACCCTTTCTCTAACAGTACCACCATACAGACAATGCATGCCTGCAAGTTAGTGACATTCTTTTTTGATTTAACTGATGGGAAAAGGATAATGATTTCCATTTTCAATCGGTGTAGTTGGTTTTCAATTTAGCAATTAAGTAAAAGTCATCATTGTTACAAATTTTAAAAGAATGGTAAATTGTTTATTTACAGCGTGCTCATATTATACATTTTGTGTGTGTGTGTGTGTGTGTGTGTGTGTGTGTGTGTGTGTGTGTGTGTGTGTGTATATTTTCAAAGAAAGCCTCAGCCTTGCAAGGCTCTTCATTGTGTGAAACCTTAAGCCTTCTTGGAGTGGAGATCTATGGACCAATGTTCCAGTTATAAGGTTTCTGAATGCCCATGACTTTTTGTTTTTTTAAAGACTATGATGCATTCAAACCAATAAAACCAAACCCCACTAGCTGTAGACACGTGCTGCTATTTTTGAGCTTGTTAGTACAGCATAAGTGGATTGTTTGGCTTTACTTTGGAAACACACAGCTTAAACATAACTCTCATGTCCATAACTATCAGGCAGTCAAACTATTAAGGAAATACTCCAAAAAAGACCTAGCCATACCAGATTATTCACTGTATAATATCTTAAACATCCTGTAGTGGAGGCCCATGGGATATATGTAAATGATCCCTTACGCAAAGACCAGAGTTTCAGAAACATAGCTTCTAAATGCCCATTACTTTTTTACATTTTCATAGTCTTTATGATGCACTAAGGGCAAAAAAGCCAAACCCAATAGCTGCAGACATGCCCATGTTTCACTTTTTTGATCTCATCTGTACAGTTTAAGTGGATTGTTTGGCTACACAAACAAACACATATATAACTACTGACATTCACAACATACATATGTATACTGTCATCCAGCAATCTACCACAACCCAATATATATGACTGAAACATGAAACATCTTTACTGAATTATCATTTGTGATATAAGCAATCACACACTTATATAAATGAAAACAAACCATACTGACATATTTTAGGTTGCAAACATTATACATCCCATTTAATTTTCTAAATAATAATCATTAATCGGACATTACAAAACTCATTCAATTCCTGCTTTCCTTAAAACCTCATTACTCCTCCAAAACATTATTCTGCATGTATTATTTCCACAATTCCCATTTTTAATGCAATTTGCACCTACCTTTTTCCTTATTTCACGAGCCCCCCTCCCTTTTTCATCAAAATCACGTTCTACTTTGAATTACAGCTTTCCATTTGTCTTATGCATAAGAGCCTTAACTGTGTAGCTCTGAAATATCCCTTCAAATAAGGTAATCTCAAACCACCTTGTTCTACTGGAAGGATTAACTTATCCAGCTTGACTCTTGTCCTCTTCCCCTCCCAGATAAATTCCTTCAACTCTTTATTAATTCCTATTCAGAACTTCTCCTCTGGTTGATAAATGCCCTTTGGTCCTTGGGAAATGGTCTCTGGATCCGCAGTAGGATTCTTGAAGAGGAATTTGAGAGAGTCAGGTACTCTATAGTACCTGTCAAGCTTCCTGGGAGCTGGAGGGATAGCTAGAGGCCTGTGCTGAGGCAAGCTTAAAAATTCCCTGTCTCTTTTTGGAATGAGAATAGTCCTGGCTTTCACAGCGGAAATGCTCCCTAAGGGTATGCAAGGTTTCACCAAAAGAAAAATCTTCTGGAGGGGAAGCAGAGGGAATGGAATCCTCTGCATCAGAATCCTCATATGTAGATAAGGGTAAGTCCTGGTAGTCAGAAGGAACACAGATATCAGATTCCTGATCAAAAGAATCAGAAGGAAAATCAGTTCTAGGTCTCTTAGAGGGGGAAGGCTGGCTCCCCCTAATTAAGGTAATAAGATCTTCAGCCATTCTAATAATTTGTTTTTGAGGCATGTGGGCCTGAGAATGCACTTTGGTCATCGGTTTTCTAGGCGTACTGCAAACTTTAGGCTTGAGGAACTCTGTATTTTTGGCTTGAAACAAATTTGTGAGTTTAATATAAAAATCAGTAGGCCTGAATATACCCTCAAAAGCTGGTGCCTGCACAACAGCTCTGGACCTATCCAAGGTAGAGACATCCACAGGTTCCATAGTCGAAGAAGTATCTCAGGGCATACCAGACTCTGAATGGGTCTCAGTAGAGGCTTGCAAATCTGTAGAAGCTGGTATCAGGGGCTGAGGAAAGCGCCTCACTGAGTACCAGCGGACTGGCAACTAGCTTAACAGAAGCGTATTTAGCAGTTTTGGACCTATGCGGTCCATCTCTGTCTTTATCCTTAAGTTTTTTTGGAAGATCTGTAGTTGGATGGCTTAACGATGCCATTTCAGAGTATGGAGATGGAAAGCAAAAATATTTAGCTACAAAAATAGCCCAATGATGAAGAGTTCGGGTGTTGAACAAGGCACAAAACCGACAGCGAAGGACGTCATGGTCTGGGCCTAAACAGATGACACAGTAAGAATGAAAATCTCTATGAAGTATTTGCTTTCCACAGACAAGACAATTATTAATTTTTTTCTGACATCGGTTAGAGCAAGAAAAAAGGATCTCCAACGGGGTACTTATCTTTTAAAAGACTTCAGGTCTGAAACTCGAAAATGAAAACTTCAGGAGTTGGCAGACTGGCACTTGCGAACTGCTTCTGCTTTGGGCACTGCACGGCAAGACTGATGCAATGGTGTTGGCTGCATGTTTTATATCCCTGACCATCCGACATCATGGAAAAGTGACAGTATCCGACGCAGAAATCCCAAGACTTTGGTATTCAGGCCGGCTGAGGGCTACCTGCAGGCAGATAACCCAAATGTGATGACTGAAACACGAAGAACATCTAAAGGGACTAAAAACATTTTCAATCCTTGTATCTTGCTATCCATAAAAATAGAGCTTCCACTTTCTCAGGTTTTGTATTATCTTTTTAGTCTCTTCCCACATATCATTAGCTGCCATAACAGAATCTCTTTTAACAAATACACCGAAGTACTTCATTTTATCTTGTCCCTATAAATATGGATGTTGTTGAGCCACTTTGTGTGTGGGTACATATTTTACAGCTGCTGCCTTTGTTTTATCTTCATTAATTATGTATACTGAAAAGACTTGAGACTATCTCAGAAAGTTCCAGAACACTGAAATGTCTTTTTAAGTTCATAGGTGGTGGTGTTGTGTCTTTCGGCTTTTCCCGGTTAGGGGTTGCCACAGCGGAACTCCGGTCCATTAATGATTGGCAGTTGATTTTTACGTGCTGAGTTGCCAGCCCTAACGCACAACCTTCAATGAAGGTACGGCTCTAGCTGAGAGTCGAACCGGTCAGCGTCTTACTGTGAAGCGACGCTACCGCAGCACCATCATTGCGGATGGCTAATTGCTCTGGGACCTTTACAAGCCTAGCCATAGGATTACCCTAGCATCATGCCACCCGACCTTGGTTCCCTATGCTCTTCCGAGTAGAGCCACTGCAGTTATCTCCAGGGTGAATTTTCTATTTCCCATCCACTCATCAAGATTTCTCTTGAAGAGGGTCAGCGGGGTGCTCTGCTTGACATGTATGGAAAGTCTATTCCATAGCATGGGAAGTCTCTGGGTTATGAACCTGTCCCTACAGTACGTTCTGTTGACTGTGGTAAAGAGGTTGAGGTCTCTGGAGAGTGTGGTGTTGAGGGACTGGGATTTCTTTAGATGTAGCATTTCTAACAGAGCTGGGTCAGATTTGGCTTTGTAAGTCAAACAGAGATCATCTCTAAGTAGGTGATATGAGACAGAGAATAGTTGGAGTTTTTTGAGTCTGTCCATTTAGGACAAGTGTTTAAGGCCTAGGATCCTCTTTGTGAGGTACTTTTGCAGCCTCTCCAGTTGTTGCAGGTGTCTAGTGAGGTACATGCCAAATGGGGCATTGTACTCGATGTCTGGCCTAACGAGGGAAGAGTAGAGGGAGACAATGACCTCTTTCTTCCTAGATGTAAAACCCTTAGTATTGAGATGTGCCACATAGGACTTTCTGACCATAGTGGCAATGTGATCAAAAGAGATGCTGCTGTCAACCTGTGTTCCCAGATCTCTTATAACGCCTTCTGTGTACAGTGGACTACCATCAATGTGGTAATTCATGGGAACCGGGTTTTTCCCAAAGGGGATGACGACGCATTTTTGGCATTGAGCTTAAGGCCATGGTTCTGACACCAGTTGTTGGTCTCAGTGGGCCATTCTGTAGGATGTCAACCTCACTTGGGGAGTTTATAATAGCTCCCAATTTGCAATCGTTTGCGAACTTTGTCAGCCAGAGTCCCTTCATGTTAGCCTGGACTTCAGAGAAGTAGATACCAAACAGGAGAGGACCCAGGATTGAACTCTGTGGGACTCCACTCATGACTAATTGGCAGTCTGACTTGGAGTCAGCTACATTCACACTGTGGGTTCTATCTGTGAGCCAGTTTGCTACCCACCTAATGATATAGAAGTTGATGCCTAGCTTAGATGTTTTTTCCATGATCAGGTACAAAACAGCATCATCATAAGTACCTTAATACAATACCCAGACAATTCCAGTCTCATCTGCACATCTGACAACATGGTACATCTCCAAAAAATGACTCAAGAAGCTATAATAGTTCCTGAGACATGGCTTCGTAACTCGCAATTCATGTTTTACCCAAAAAAGACCAAACTATTACATTTCCCCAAATCCCTCTCTCATGAAAAAACAAAATTTAAAGTCCTCTCTCTTGACAATACAACCACTAAGTCACTTCTCTTAGCAAACTATTAGGGGGTGTATGATAATCTTACATTTGACCTGCATATATAAAATTGCATAAGAAAAACTCATCAAAAAACAGGGATGCTTTACAGAGCCAAAAACTTTCTCACCAATGCAACTAAAACTACACTGCCAAGCTGCTACTACTTACCTCCACCCCACTCTTCTTTATGGCTCTCCCATCACTACTAACCTCCAGGCTCCACAAAAATTAAAACTTGAAAAATGCTATAACAAAGTTGGTGGGACTCCCAAGATGACTGCACACTGAGTAACAGCTTATTTCTAGCTCCCCCAGTGTGAAAGCAGAAACAAGACAATGCCCTAGATAAACATATGGCAGAAAAAGTCTAAAAAGATGAATTTAGGAAAATATATTAATATAGAATGTCAGATTATTCTAATTATTATTCATTTTTATATACATCTGGTTTTAACATGAATTAGATATAAACTTGATATATGTTTGATTTATTTATATTGAATGTTCACACTAGTATGGTTTTACTTGTATATAAGAAATTTTTTGAAAACAGAAACTCAGCAGGGAAGGCCGGTAGACTTGTGTTTATGGGCAAATTTCAGAAACTGGCTAGTAAGTACAATGCCTGGATGCCAGGAATAATGAAATACAGAAAAGACCTGGACAAAACTCAGCTACAAAAAGTGAGGAAGAAACACTGACTAGGGAAAGTTCTGCAGTTGTTCAGCAAAAAGCAATACAGCCTTCAGACATGACTTCCAATAACCTACACAAAGATACAACACAACTGCACACAGACCTGGTTAAAATAAATAAAACACTTGTGGAGTATATTAACACAAACAAAAGGCTGGAAAAATGGAAGAAGCTTTAAACAGATATTCAGATGAAAAAAAAAAAAATAAAGTGCAAAAATCAGAGGTCAAAATGAAGAAATGGCTGGCTGAATATGAGACTACTCAGGAAGAGATGTTTCAAAAAATAACAGAATTAGAGGACAGAGCATGTAGAGAAAATATGAGATTTTCAGCTATACGAAAGAAGCCGGAAGGAACAGACTGCATTAATTTTATGAAAGCACAAATAAGCAACTGGACTGGTATTCCACAGCAGGAGTTGTTAGTTGAAGGGCAAACGGTGTGTATGCTCCAAACCTGGCTATAAGAAAACAACCTAGACGCTTAATAGCAAAGATGCAATCCTACCAGCAGAAGGAGTTGATTCTGACAAAACTGTGGCAGACGGTCAAAGTACTAAAAGTGGAAGACAGCAGAGTGTTTGTGGAGAATTACTCATTCTACACCAGACAGAAGAGGAGCAAATTTATTCCACTATTCAGGGAATGTCGAGAAGCAGGTGAGATAGTCAAATGCTGTACCTAGCTGTCTTCAAGGTACTCTTCCCTGGAGGAACAAGATCATTTTTTTGATGAAGTACATGCTAAGGAGGAAATACAAAAGTTTGTCCAACAAAAAGTAAGTTGTGAAACAAGGAGATTCTGATTCTTCTTGTTCTGGTAACAAAGACCACAGAGGGACTGTACCTTTAAAACCTTTTCAAAATTTTCAATGGAAAATGTTGGAGAGAAGGAAGAGATCACGAGAGTTGACTAAAGGAATTGAGAGCATGTTGGAAATGAAGCGCACACATGACTTTGGAGATGAAAAGTAATAAAACCAGTAACTTAATATGGGATTATGATGCAATAATTATATCAGTGAAGTATGACAGAACAAGAAAATTTGGAAATATTGAACTTTTTCATTATTTGTTATTGTCGGGGACACTAAAGCATATGCCCTACTTCTTGTCAAAGTTCAGAAAAGTGCTTTGGGGAGGGGAACAGGAGGTAGAAAGTTAACTGTAAATAAATATTTTTTCTTAAATAGTACCAGTTTTGTGGCATGTGTTTTTCTTTACATGCTAAAAAGTGAAGTTATTTTCAGATATTTGAAAGTGTAATGAGGATGTAAACAGGTGCTACTGCGTTGCTGTTTTTTTCTTTGATTTCTCTTTTCTCTCTTTCTTCATGTTCAGTTTTAAAAAATGTAGGCACTGCAACGTAAAAAAAAAGCCTGTTTAAAAAGCACGATAAAAGAAAAATTAATGTGCTTTTTCCCATTCTTCTATGGGGGAATGACTGCATTAAAGACCTTAGATTAATTTAGTAACACATTTTAAGAGAGAACATGTAAATGTATAAGTACACTAAATATTATGAGGCTTTCTGTATAGCAAATAAATGTATGTTCAGTAACATTTCTACAGCTGGTCTTCATGCTTCCATGGAAACAATCTGATTAAAAAGAGAAACTGCCTGCTTCTCATGTCTCCATGGAGACAATCTGATAACGAGAATTTGGCTACAGTCTGGTGGAGAGTGACTGGCTGGTGAAAATAAAGAAAAGATAAACTGGCTAGGAGATGTTTTCTGAAAGCATTCAGGGGTTTCCCCAAGGCAGATAATGTTCTCTGAAAGCATTCAGGGGCTTTCCCAAGGTAGTTAATGCTCAATGAAAACATTCAGGGGTTTTCCCAGCTGGAAGAGCTATAAAGATAAGACAAAACCAATCAGTACTTAATAGAAGAACAGGCTGCATAGTGTACCTTATCAAGGGCAACCTTTCTTTTAAGTTAACTCAAGTTGGTGAGTGTGTCTGTCAGTTTGGGACTTCTGTTCCTATTATGAGGGTAAAACTTCAATATTTAAATGTGTACATACTTTTGTGTGTTAGTATTAAGTTAATAGGTTTTAGTGGGGTATTCTTTGAGGGCTTTCAATAAAACAAAGTTTTACAAGATGTGACATAGGCTCAAATGGATATGACAAGAAACAACTTTATAAAAGTTCAACCTGCCAAACAGTGTATGTATGTAACACAAAAGCTGGAATTAGACATTTAACAAAAAGGTGTTGCACATAAAAAGGTGGGAATAATAACCTTTTAATACACTGATGCTTTCTTTAATGTATTTAAATGTAAATAACCTCACATATAAATACAAACAAAAGAGAGTGGTGAAGAGTGGAAATAGCTATGTTATAGGAGGCACACAAGAACTGAACATGTGAATTTTATAAAGAAAGGTTTTCAGGATGGTTATTCAGTAGAATAGAATTTAGGTCTGTTTGATAAGGGCACTAGGCCTGTTTTTTGTAATATATGTCTCAAAGTGACCTTAATGCCTTAAATGCGTTAAAAGAACTACATTCTATTGATATCAAACCTGCAGACAAAGGCAATGGGATTGTTATTCTGGATAGAGAGGTTTATATTAATCAAATGAAGCTATTGTTGCAGGATACTAGTGCATATAGTTGTATAGTAAGCGCACTGTTAATGGGATTATGGAGAAAGTTTCCTTTCTTGTGTTTGATTTTTTAATGACAAGTTTAATAGATGAGAACTTATTTAAATATTTAATACACCACATCCTGTCATTCCTAAAATATATGGGCTACCTAAAATACACAAGAATAGGGTTCCCCCACCCATGAGACCCATTGTCTCTGGTGGTGGTTGGTGCACTGAAGCTTTATCGATTTATGTTGAAAATAGATTACACCCTTTTTTAGATGAATGTTATACTATTTTAAGAGACACTAAAGGTTTTTTGGAACGCCTCTACAACAGGATTCAGACAGTGGATAGTGATTATATGCTTGAGACACTAAAGGTTTTTTGGAACGACTCTACAACAGGATTCAGGCAATGGATAGTGATTATATGTTTGTGACTCTGTATATAGAGTCCCTTTTCACCTCTATCCCTAATGACTGGGGCATTGACATGATCAGAGATTTTCTCAATGGGCAGAGATGCCTTATGAATGATGATGTAAAACTTATATGTAGTTTATTGGAGGTAATTCTTGAAAACGTCTTCCTTTTTGAAGGAGACTATTTTCTACAGAAGGCTGGCGTGGCTATGGGCACAGCTTGCGCCAATAGCTATGCCAACTTAACTCTGACCCAATGGGAACAGACAACCATCTTAGTTCCAAGCAACCATTTAAGTGATCATATTGCATGGTATGTCCGTTTTGTGGATGATGTCTTTATGCTTTGGAAAGGTAATATTATGGAACTTGAGTAATTGATTACTTTTATGAATAGGAGTACCGATTTTCTTAAATTTAGCTATAAATGTTCTACAAATGAAATAGATTTTTTAGATGTTCTTCTCATTAAATCTGATTTGAATCAGGTCCACAGTAGCATATATAAAAAACCAACAAGAAAGAATGCATTACTACATAGAAATGGTATGCATCCCAGGCATATAAGCTCGTAATGTGCCTAAAGGACAGGTCTATAGGGTACTTAGACTGCATAATTACAATTCAGAGGCACATAATGCCTTGTTCAAGCTTAAACAAGATTTTCTGCAGAGGGGTTACTCTGAAAAAGAAATAGACACCACTATAACTGAAGCATGGAGACTTAGGAATGATAGATGCAGACCATACTTTAAAGATACAGTTATAGATGAACGTATCGTTCAAAGGGCAGATGTACATATAAACAATCACTTCAGAGTTAATGTTCAGTTTTCTAGTGACATCAATGAATATTGTGATGTCATTAAAAGAAACTGGCATATTTTACATACTAACCCTGAGTTGAGAAATAAAATAGATAATGTGCCTTTATTCTCTTTTAGAAACAATATGTCACTTAAACAGCATCTGTGTAATAAAGATAGCAACAATGCTAAGAGAATATATGAGTCTACTAGAATGGGAACCTTCCCTTGTAGAAGTTGCTCGGCTTGTTGCTATATCTATTCCAACTATGTATATATACACCCCGCTAGGAAATTACTATTAAACATTATGCAGACTGCCGTACGTCTAATATAGTTTATTTTGTCTTTTGTCAGGTATGTCATGTTTTTTATGTAGGCAAAACAAATCGACTTTTGAAAGACAGAATATTAGAACATAATAGAGACATCCGTAATCAAAAGCTGAATAATGCTTTAGCAAATCATGTTATGGCCACTGATAAAACACATATTTTTTAATTTTTTGTTATTCAATTATTGAATGCTGGTCTAAGAGGGGGTGATATAGAAACAAGAGTTGAAGCAATTGAACAGAAATGGATACTGTTGTTGGATGCTGAAAAATCTCCAGGGCTAAATGGTGCCTTTTCTGTGAAACCTTTTTTGAAACTTAAAAGGCTTAAACATTAGTTTTTAGACAAAAGTATTTATTTATATATTTGTATATGTAATATGTGTTTTATATTCTTGTAATTTGTGCATATTTTAAATTATTTGTGTTTCATTTGAATGTATCCGTCAATTATATTATTTGATTAATTAATTGGAACAAATTGGTTTTACCTATTCCTATTTAAACATGTGATGCATTTTAAAGCTTTAGTCTGATGAAGCGACAGTGTATGTCTGCGAAATCACTTACTCCTTTTTATACTTTATTAAAGCCAAGTCCTGTGTACATTGGGAGTATTGTTCTTTTTAGTTTTCTCTTTTTTGCTCCCAATCTTACCCTCAAGTTATTTTTGCTTGTCATTATTCAGCAGAATACCTGAGAAAAAGGAAAAGAGGAGTACTTACATCAATTGCAAGAGGAGCTCCAATGGTGATAGAAGATGATAAAAATGAAAATAATGGCAGATTTGTAGTGCTAAGGAGCTAATGGCAAGGGAGGAGGATTACAATGGCATGTATTTACATTCCACCTAAAACTGCAATGACAGAGCTTAAGAAAATTCTGGGATAAATAATGAGTTTTCAGCAAGGAATATTACTTATAGGTGGGGACTAGAATTTGATTTGCAGCAGTGAAGATGTGTCTGAGCAACCCAGACAGGAAAATATAACAAAGGAGGGTAGAGTTTTGAAGAAATTTATGAAAATATTTGGCACAGAAGATGTGAATTCAATAATAGGATTTCAGAGTGAATTTGCTTATTATTCCCCAAGATATAATACCTGGGGTAGGCTAGACAAAATTTACATTTCAGAGGAACACATGCCTTTAATTAAAGGTCTTGATACTCATCCAATAACTATTTCAGATCACTTGCCAATAATAGCAAAAATAAAAGCACAGGGTAATGAAAGAAAAATAAGACACTGGCACTTTCCTATCTATCTGCTGAAAAGAGAGGAATTTAAGGAATGGGTAGTGGAGATTACTCAGGAGCTGTTAGAAAGGATAGAAATTTCTTCAGAAAATATAGCTAGAGAGTAGGAAAAATTAAGGTGGAGTTTAAAAATGGGGTGGAAATAAAAGAAAGGGAGCTATGGTTAAGAAGTAAAGTATTTAGAGGGACTGACAAATGTTAAAGTATTGCAGAATAGGGGGAACCTCACAGAACAAAATAAGAGATTACCTCAATAATATGCACAAGCTTAAAAAGACTGCTGTTAAGCAACTCTTTTTGATAACTCTACAGCACAACAACTTTCAGCAGAATGATTCAGGCAACAGATAATAGAAAAGTCTGTCACCAAACTTAGGGATCCTCTAACAAGGAGGTAACAAGAGATCCTGTAGAGGTATTAGAAATATTTAGGAAATTCTATTAGAGTCTCTACAAAGCAAAGAAATGTGAAAAATCAAAAAAAGACACACATGGAAACATTTATGGAAAAATTAAATATGACAAGGTTAGAGGTAGACAAGGCTCAATTACTAACTGTTAGGATAGGAGAAGATGAGATAAAAATTGTGATGTATAACCAAACTACAGGAAAGTCCCCAGGAATAGATGGTATTCCTGTGAAAACTTGGAAGCTAGGAAGAAAAAACTGATAAAGATCTGGAAGGTTTTGTTTAACAGTATCTTAAGAGGAGAAGCATCACCATCCTGGACGATAGCAGTGGTAGCTGAAATACCAAAAGAAGGGAAAGATCCATCAGATCTAGCTCCATACAGGCCCATTTCAATCCTAATTCATGATTATAAAGTATTCATGTCCATAATAGGTAAAAGAATGTCAAAAGTAATGCCAAAACTGATAGGTATGGATCAGTGTGGTTTTCTGGAGGGGAGGCAAACATTTGACAACATTAACAGAGCACTAATGATCCAGAGGGAAGCAGAATCTAAGAATACACCATTTTTTGTCGGTCTTGATGCTGAGAAAGCAATTGACAGATTAAGCTGGCACTTAGGAGCAAGGCAATGGAAGCACTTGTATTTCCTGAAAAAAAAATTATGTGGTTGATTAGGAGGATATATGAGGGATCGGAGGTGAAAATTAAAGTGGATGGGATCCTCTCTGATAATTTCTGCTTGAGCAGAGGAAGCAGGCAGGGGTGTCCTCCTTCCCCTATATTATTTGCATTATATTTAGAACCATTAGCAAAGAAAATAAGGGACTCAGAAATTCAAGGATATAATTGGTATGGTAGTCAAGAAAAGCTGGTTTTATTTTTACATGACATTATTTTATACCTGACAAAACCAGATAAAGAAATGACAGTGTTGTGGAACTTTTTAAGCAGTTTCACTTTTTTTTTTCGGGTTACAAAATTAATGAAGCTAAAACAAAGGCAATAGCAATAAATTATATACCCACACAAGAACTGGTTCAGGAATACCCACATTTATGGGGACATGACAAAAAAGAAGTACTTAGGAGTATGGCTTAAAAATGAATCTAGTGTGGCAGCTAAGGATATGTGGGAAGAGACTAAACAAAAGATAATACAAAAACTGAGAAATTGGAAGCATTCTTACATGGATATAGATAGTAAGATAGAAGCAGTTAAAATGTTTTAGTCCCTTTAGTCTTATACACAGGTCAGGCATATTTTATCAACCAGAGAAGTTGTTAAGGGTAGCAATTATTAAAGAGATGAAAGACTATTTGGGAGGGGAAGACAGCAAGAGTCTAGTGGGATAAACTGATTCTGTCAGTAGAACAGGGCGGACTGGGATTACCAGATTTGAAGGGATATTTCAGAACTACACTGTTAAGGCTTTTGTACATAGCACAAACAAAAAACTGTAATTCAAAGTGGAAAGGGATGATGATGAAATGGGGGGGGGGCTCAAGAAACAAGGACAGACTGGGATTTTTGATGCAGGCCTTAAAGGAGAATAACAGTAATCATACAGACTATTATATCCATAAAGTAGAAGAAAGTATTCTAAGAACTAAACCAACACGGGAATGGAGAAAGGAGAGTCTGCCAGTAGGGATGACTGCAATTAGGGATACAGACAACAGGCAAGAGGGGGCTGGAAAGTATAGAGAAAACTGGCAAAGGAACTAAGGTACTGGTAGCAAATATCTAAAGAGGGAAAGATGACAGAATGGGAAGACATCAAGAATTTATTTGGACTGCAGGTTAGAGACTGCCTTTCCTATCAGGGACTGAAATCAGAGTATAGAGAAAGAGAAAGAGAAAGAAATAGGGGGTTCTAAACAAAAGATCAGCACTGGTAGAGTTTTTAATAGAATCTAGAACAGAAGTTGCCATTAAAATGAATAATTAGTACAGCATATAAACTATTGCATGACAACTAAAAGAATCAATCAGATTAGGTTAGAAAGGATTGGGAAGAAAGACTGGATAAGCAATTCACAAAGAAACAATGGGAGGACATATGTATGTCTCCCAAATATGCAACAAAATGTAGAAGATTAAGGATTTTTGCCTGAAAATGTTTACACAGATATTTTTATACAACAATCTGACTCCAGAGAAGATTTCCTCAGGCAGACAGCAAATGTTGGAGGTGTGAAAGAAAAGAAAGAAGTAATTGGGAACATACGATGGATATAAAAAGTGTACACACCCCTGTTAAAATGCCAGGTTTTTGTGATATAAAAAATGAGACCACAATAAATCATTTCAAAACTTTTCCCACCTTTAATGTGACCTATAACCTGCACAATTCAATTGAAAAACAAACAAATCTGTTAGGGGAAAAACATATAAAAAATTTACAATAAGCTGGTTGCATAAGTGTGCATACCCTTAAACTAATACTTTGTTGAAACACCTTTTGATTTAATTACAATATTCAGTCTTCTTGGGTAGGAGTCTATCAGCACGGCACATCTTGACTTTGGAATACTTACCCATTCTTCCTTGCAAAAGCACTCCAAGTCTGTCATATTGTGAGGGCATATCTTGTGCACAGCTCTCTTCAGGTCACCCCACAGATTTTCTACTGTATTTAGGTCTGTGCTGTGGCTGGGCCATTCCAAAACTTTAATTTTCTTCTTCTGAAGCTATTCTTTTGTTGATTTGGATGTATGCTAGAGGTCATTGTCAGGTTGAAAGGTGAAATTCTTCTTCATCTTCAGCTTTCTATCAGACACCTGATGGTTTTGGGCCAAAAGTGACTTGTATTTGGAACTGTTCATAATTCCTTCCACCTTGACTAAAGCCCCAGTTCCAATTGAAGGAAAAGCAACCCCAAAGCATGATACTGCCACTACCATGCTTCACCGTGGGAATGGTGTTCTTTTGTTGATGTGAAGTGTTGTTTTTGCACCAAACGTACGTTTTGAAATTGTGGCCAAAAAGTTCAACCTAGGTCTCAGACCATAACACTTTTTTCCCACATGCTTTTGTGGGACTTGATGTATTGTTTTGCAAAGTTTAGCCGGGCCTGGATGTTTCTCTGTGTAAGAAAAGGCTTCCATCTTGCAACCCTACCCCATAGTCCAGATATGTGGAGAATACGGGAGATTGTTGTCACATGTAGTACATAACCAGTCCTTGCCAGAAATTCCTGCAGCTCCTTCAGTGTTGCTGTTTTTGGCAGCCTCCCTGACCAGTTTTAGTCTTGTCTTTTCATCAGTTTGGGAGAGACGCCCAGTTCTCCCATATTTTCTCCAATTTTTGATGACTGTCTTCACTGTGTTCCATGGTATATCCAATGCTGTGGAAATTGTTTTGTACCCTTCTCCTGACTGATACCTTTCAACAATGTGATCCCTTTGAAGCTTTGTAAGGTCTCGGCGAAGCATGGCTTTTGCTGTAGCAGACAACTGAGTAAATGTCAGGAAAATCCTGGTGTATATTATGTTATCGAAATTTTAAAAGTTTGATCATCATATGGTCAAAGCCACATGATCAAACTTTTAAAAGGTCGAAAGCGGAAAAAAAAATAAACAGAAAAAAACCTACCTGACATTTTAGCAGGTGTGTACACTTTTTATATCCACTGTGTTTTCTGAGAGTGTGGTGATTTGACGGACTATATGGATTCCCTGCAGGATGCACTGTCGGAGATGCTGGGTGGGCAGACTGGTCTGATGAGGGAGATTATTCTTCTGAGCTATGATACAAAATCGGAATTGCCTAGACATGGTAAGGCCTTGCTGGGTCTAATAATGGTGGCTGCCAAAAAAGCAATTACTAGAAAATGGGAATCAAAATCTAAACCTACTATACTGGAAGTAGTGAATATAGTAACGGAGATAAAATAACTGGAACTGAGATCTTTAGAAAAGGGTAGGAGCAAACTACACATGAAAAAAATGGGAATTCTGGGAACAATACACACAAGGGAGGAATGAAGTTTAAAAGGCGGCAGGACTTAAATGAGCTATGCAATGTTTGAGTGAGAAAGATTGGGTAGAGTATAAGTGATGTATAATGTTTGCCACTTGGAGTGTGTCAGTATGGTTTGTGATATAAAATGCTTGAGACTAGGATTGTGTCGGTGTGGTTTGTTTTCATTTCTACAAATGTATGATTGCCTATGTAGTAAGTGATGGTTTAATAATGATGTGCTTTGTTTAAAAAAGGCAGGAACTGAATAATTTATGTAATACTGCTTAGGATATGAATGCAAATTTGCCCAAGTCACAAGTGATAATTCAATAAAGGTGTTTGAAAAAAATGCTATAGCAAAGTTGATAAATTTGCAGCACATACTCATTTCAAAACCCAACACGGTACTGCACTGAAAAGCCGTAATTTGTTAGAACTGCCACATCAACTACTATATATATATATATATATATATATATATATATATATATATATATATATATACAGTTTCTTACCACCTATAAAATTATCCAGCATCCATTTGCCTGTCCACCACTAAAAAACTTTCTACACAACTATGTTCCCAGTCGGTTTCTGCAATCCAGTGATCAAAAACTTCTGTCTATCTCCAAATCTATCAAATCTGCTGGTAATTGTCATTGTCTGCACTAGTGCAAGGTTACTAAGGCCTGGAGCTCCTTACCTGTATCCATCAGGTCTACATCCTCCCTCCCATCTTTCAAAACCTTCCTAGCTACAATCTATGCCTGTTCTTGCTCAAAATCAGGATAAACTACATCTCTAAATGTGAAGATGGATGGATGGATGCTGGATAAAGGGAAGCTTCTTTGTTCACCAGTGGGAGTGGGGAACACTGAGCAGCCTATTTGTCCCTAGAGCAGTGGTTCCAGCCAGAAACTTGTAGTCTATTGGCCATTTTGGGTCAATTCCTAGATCTTTTCAACCCCCTGCTATAAAGCCCACTTTAACGCGCTTTTGCGTGATTTAGTGCGGAATTGCCCATAGAGCACCATCGGGCAGCGCCAGTTAAACAAGGTTAAACTATTTCTGGCTCCGTAAAGTCTGCTCTTCAATTTTTCCCTTAAAACTTCTCTACTTGCAATCTAAACAGTCTATTCTCTATCTCAAAAGCTCAGCACTTGCTCCTAAAGCATTTTTATATAGGTAAAGTACTTATATACTAAACAAAGTACTACATTAGCCTAGAATCCCCTTGAGTACCCATTTCCCTATAGGTCCCTTCTGACTCAGTTACACAGCAAACTTTTTCACTTTTTCTAGCATGTCGAAGGGTCAGTTGCTAGCGTCCTTTCCTGTTCAGCTGGTGAATCTGGGCATCTTGAGGCAATGTTACAACTGCCTCATGTACATAGACAACCCACTCCTTCTCCCACAAAACACAAATACATGTGAGAGATGCAACTATATAGCCAAACTGGAGGCTGAGCTCTCTCAGCTCAGGACTGGCAAGACCAGACAGGAGGAGAAGGAAACCACGCACACCACAAACCCAGTTTCACATAGAACTATCACAACTGCAAAACAAACACATAAACACACAAAGACATACTCGGAGGCACTGATCAAAAATCTACCAAAACTACAGAGGCCTCCAAAGCAGACACCCAAGCAACTGCCACCTCAAGACATAAGACATGCAACACATAGTTCTCAAAGTCAGTGTGCTAAACAGTCACAGCCCTTAAGGCCAAACACAATGCCAGACACACTTGTTATAGGTGACTCCATAGTCAGACACACTGGCGTCCCACTCACCAGACTGAACAAGGAAAAGATCACAGTAAGCTGCCTGTCAGGCGCTAGAATCCGCCACATAACACAAGCACTCAGGTCACTCCACAGCAAGTACAAGTATGACTCAGTCATTGTCCATGCCGGTGTGAACGACCTGAGATGTACCCCCCTGGACTACATGAAAAGAGACATAGAGGAGCTCTCAGATTATGTAGCCCAGGCCGGTATGACCCTGACCCTGAGCAGTATCCTATCCTCACCAAGAATGATGCCACAATACAGAGACAAAATGATCAGCTTTAATAATTGGCTTAATTATTGGTGTCATTCTAAGGGGATCCAAAGTCTGTCTGCCTGGGATGACATGCTTGACAAGCCACTCTGCTTCGCAAGGGACGGCTTGCACCTGTCACCCCTGGGCTTCCGGATATTGGCAAAGGCTCTTGCCACCCCCATAGTGCCTTTTTTTAGGCAAGGCTCAAATGATAAACCTACCGCCCTAGAAAACAAAAATGGAGAAAAACTAAGGGTAATACTGCTCAATGCCACAAGTCTAAACCTCAAGATGCATGCCCTCAAGCCTCCTCAGTATGGAGAACATCGATGTCTGTGCTGTGACTGAAACCTGGTTCAAGGCTCCTGAGAGCACCCCAGCACTATCAGGTTATACCTCATATCATGCGTTCCGGCCCCAAAATCCGGACCGAACCACAAAAGGAGGGGGAGTATCCATATTCATAAAGGATACCCACACATCCAGGTTAGTGGCAACGCACGAAGCATCAGAGACCATCCAGGTGCAATTAACCATAGGTAAAACTGCCCTACAGTTTGTAGCATGCTACAGACCACCTTCTCAAACTCAGGAAACCCACACAGCCTTCCTGAAGACACTGGAGAGTATGAATGTCTCTCCAAACACCATCATATTGGGTGATTTCAACTACCCAAACATAGACTGGGAACATTACTCAAGCCCCAACACCTAGCCCAAAGGTTCCTGGAGTTCATAAACTCAAATGCTATGGAACAACTAGTCACCATTCCCACAAGAGGAGAAAATATACTAGACCTGATCATCACAAACATGGGGACAAAATGCTCCACACCAGAAGTATATCAATAATTGGTGAGATCAGACCATAAATTAATCTCATTGGAGATCCACATCCCGCCCCCACCCCCAGCAAAAAAGACCACAGTGAAGAACTTCTCAAAAGCAAACTTCACACTTCTTAAGTCTGGAGTGGTATCCTTCAAGGCCCCCGAGCCAGTGGAAACCACAACCCACGCTGCTGAAACCCTTACATATGCCTTCTACGAGCACCTCCAGGAATGTATGGATCAAGCAATCCCTAATAAAATCAAGACCCTTTCCACCAAAGGCAGGCGCCCGGTCTGGTGGACCCCAGCCATAAACAAACTCTACAACAAGAGGAGAAAGCTACTACATGACAGAGCAAAATCCCTAAAAGGGAAGGCATCTCTGACCAATACTAGCAAAAAACTACGATCACTCATAAAACCATCCAAGGCCAACTTTGAGAGAAAAATCACTAATGACACAAAAGATAATCATAAGGCCTTCTTTAGCTATGTTAGAAACCTGGGTGGAAACTCCCAGATATGCTCAGAATTAGTCCAAAATGATAAAAAAATCACTGAACCCACAGACATTGCCAACATACTGGCAGACAGGTTCAGTGCAAATTTCTCCCTCCTCCCCCCAAGGAGAAATATCTATCCCACCAGAGTCTAGCCTCCCAAACATCTCAGATGCCCAGGTGAGAGCTGCTGTCTCTAAAGCAAAAAACACAGCATCAATGGGACCGGATGGTGTCCCCGGCTGTGTGCTACACAAACTCAATGAGGAACTAAACCCACACATAAGGCTGCTGTTTAATCTTAGCCTTACTACAGGATCATTACCCAAAGAATGGCGTACTGCAACTGTGGTCCCACTCCACAAAGGCGGTGCTTCTACGGACCCTGGAAATTACCGCCCCATAAGCTTGACGAGCCTTGTCTGCAAAGCTATGGAGAGGATCATAATGGAACTCATAAATAAAGACATTGGGGACCTACAGACACTGGATCCTACCCAATTTGGCTTTGTCAAGGGCAGATCCTGCCTCTTGAACTTGGTCGACTTTTGAAACAGTCACTAAGGCCATTGATGAGGGTAAGGCAGTTCACACAGCCTACCTTGACCTAGCAAAGCGTTAGACACAATACCCCACTCGGGCATCATAGAAAAGCTCATCAGCTTAGATGTAAACCCATATGTCACAAGATGGGTTGCAAACTGGCTCAAGGACAGAACACACAGGGTTAGAGTTGCTGGTGCCATGTCAGACTCTAAGCCGGTCATGAGCGGTGTCCCACAGGGCTCAGTCCTGGGCCCCTCTTGTTCAGCATTTATTTTTCTGAAGTGCAGGCAAACATAGGGGGATTGTGGCTGACAAAATTTGCAGATGACTGCAAACTGGGCACCATAATTGACACTCCATCAGACACAGACATCCTCCAGAGAGGTCTCATAGAAATGGATAACTGGTGCTAGAGCCATGGCCTTAAGCTAAATGCCAAAAAATGTATAGTCATACCCTTTGGGAAAAACAAGGTAACCCCTAATTACCACATAGGTGGTAATCCATTAAACACGGAAGAAGTTATCAGGGACCTGGGGACCCAAGTTGACAGTAACCTCTCTTTTGACACTCACATTGCCAAAGTGGTTAGGAAGACCTTCTACATTGCCCACCTGATCATGAAGGGATTCACATCCAGATCAGGAGAGGTCATTGTCCCCTGTACTCTTCACTTATCAGACCAATAATTGAGTACAACGCCCTATTCGAATGTACCTTACCCGACACCTGCAGCAGTTGGAAAGACCCCAAAGTTCCTCACCAAAAGGATAAAGGCTCAAACATATGTCATCTGATGCCCGACTGAAGAAACTCCAGCTCTATTCAGTCGCATACCGTCTGCTCAGAGGTGATCTGTCCCTGACATACAAGGCCATGTCCAACCCGGAATTAATGGACATGCTCCACCTCAAAAAATCCAAATCCACCAGAGCCATGAGAGCAAGAGACTTAAACCTCAACACGGATATAAATAGGACGTGCTGGAGGGACAGATTCATCACCTAAAGACTCCCTACACTATGGAACAGAATCCCAGTCCATGTGAGGCAGAGCCCCTCACTGACTCTGTTCAAGAGAAATCTTGACGAGTGGATGGGAGATCGTAGGTTTACCCCGGGAATCATCTCTGTGTCACTGCTGGACAGAGGCACAGCAAACTAATGGGTATAGTATTCTCATCCTAAGGGGTGGTGAAAGCCACACACACTCTGGCTAGGCTTATAAATGCCCTAGGGCAGATAGCCTAGTATGAACCTATGAACCTATGAAGTACTTTTTCATTCCTTACACCTCCTTCCTCGCCTTTCTTCATTTACTTCCTTACTGCTATCCAATTCTCTTCCTTGACTTTCTCTCGAAATATACCATAAGCCTGTTTTTCTCTCGCTTCATCTTGCAATTCCTATTCGTATTAGGCTAAATTACCTTTAATTTCTCTACAAACTAAAACTTCTCTAAATAATATTTGGGATAATATGCATGACTTTAGAAGATTGCTCTTGAGCAACTGTTTTTTTGTAACTCCAGTATTAGTTTTAATATACTATGTCATATACCTTGTATCAATTCTTAAATGATCATTTTATATTGCCTAATTTGTTATGTTATTTAAACTGCAAATGTTTTATTTTTGAAGTGCATAAAATTATTGTTCTTAAAATGTTTTGTAATAATTTGGAGCTTTCCTCCTGGGGCCTCTGCTGAAACTGGGCTTCTACCCAGTTGGACCTTCCCGGTAATCAAATGGCAAATAAATAAATAAAAATAAAACCAACTTTTCTTGATTACCATACGAATTACATCCCTGAATTTCTTTGCCAGTGGTTCTAAGGAGAATGCAAATACAAAGAAAACAGGACTCCAGTCCCTGGTTCCTCTGTTCAAACAGAACTTATCAAAGAGGTGTGCACACACACACACACACAGACAAACCCCACACATTTTTGCTTCCAATCCCTCATTCATCCTCCTAATTAACTTTATTATTGTGTCACGGGATGCAAATATTTCCACTACCCTATTCAAAAAATCCCAGCTTACTAATTCAAATGCTTTCTCTGCATCAAAACCCACCAACAGCAGTAGTATTTCATTACATTCTGCTTCCATCTAGATCACCATTGTTTGCCTCACCTCCACAAAGCCACACTGATCTATAGCTATCAATTTTGGTATCACTTTTGCAATTCTTTAGCCATTATAGAAAAACATTTTATAATCATGGTTTAAAATTGAAAAGGGCCTATATTAAAGCTGGATCTTGACCATATTTAGCTATTACAGCCACCACAGCTTTCTTCAAGATGGTGCTTTGTTTACTTTTAAAATACTGCTATACAAAGCCTTTCAGATCTTCAGCACTTTCTTCCCACCTAGCTTCTAAACTTCCACAGGAATGCCATCTATTCCTAAAAAAACTTCCTGTACATTGGTTATACATCATAATTTTTAACTCCCCTCCTATCCTGTTAATAACTGAGCCTCATCTAACTCTAACCTTGGCATATCTAATTCTTCCATAAACATTTCTATTTGAACTTTTTCTTGGATTTCCAAATTACTGTCTGCCTTATATAGATTTTCATAAAATTTCGGAAACATTTCTTACATCACTGCAGGATCTCTGGTTATCTTCCTTATTATAGGCTCCCAAAGCTTGGCAACAGCCCTTTCTAGTTTTTGTTTGAGCCACTGTGATAAAAGCTATTGTGCTCTGGAGTTATCATTAAAAAAAAAAACTGCTTAAGAGCAATCTTTCTAATCTCATGCAAATTATCCGGCCAGTCCCTTAGTTTTTTCTTTAGCACTCTGCACTTGGGTTTTCTTGTTCTGTGAGATTCCCAATATTATGCACTACTTTAACCTCTTTCAGTCTCTCCAAATAATTCTTCTTACTGCTTAACAATATCTTTATTTCTACCTTATTTTTAAACTCCACTTTCATTTTATTCTGCTCCCTAGCTGTATTTCCTGAAGAAATTTCTGTCTTCCATAATAACTCCTGAATTATTTCAACTACCCATTCCTTAAATTTCTCTCTGTGTAACAGATAGGCGAGGAAACACCAGTGTCTTTTTATTTCATTACCTTGCATTTTTATTTTAGTCATTGGTTCATGATCCAAAATAGTTATTGTATGCGAATCATGACTTTCAATTAAATGTCCATGTTCCTGTGAAATATAATTTCTGGCTAGCCTAGCCCAGTTTTTGTACTTTGGGGAATAATATGTAAATTCTCTCAGAGCTCCTACTATTAAATTCACATCTTCCATACCGATACTTTCATTAAGTTCTTCAAAAATGTACCCTCTTTTGCTATATTTTCTCTTCTAGGCCCCTCGGATACACCATCACTGTTGGAAAATCAAATTCCATTCCCCACCTACAAATATTTCCTGCTGAAAGCTGATCATTTCTCCCACAATTTTTTAAGCTCCAGTCATCAGTTCTGAGTATAACTACATGCAAGCGTAATCCTCTAATCTTGCCAGTATCTCCTTACTACTACAAATCTACCATAATCACCCCCTTCCCTCTTCTATCAGTACTGTAGATTCTCTAGCAATTAGTATAAATACTCCCCTTTTCCTTTGTCCCAGATATTCTGCTGAATATCCATCCTGAAATCCTTTATCAAATTCACAAGCTTAGTTCTTTCCAAATGAGTCTTCTGCAGCACAGCTATTTGCACTCTGCATTTAATATAGTTAAACATTCTTTCATTATATATCTGTGAGACCACTCACATTTAAAGATAATATGGAAAGTGCTACCATTATAAGAAGTTACTATCCTCACCTGTTATGCATAACAGCTTTTTTTTTTAAATATGTCTAGCTTCAGCTTTTGTGTTATATGCATACAATAATGTTTAGCCAGCTGATTTTATACAGTTGTTTCTTGTCATATCCATTTGAACCTTTGTCATATCTTACAAACCATTTTGCTTTAAAGAAAATGTTCATAATACCACCCCCAGAACACCCTGATAACATATTAACTTAATACAAACACATAACTATATACATAATGAAGTTGAACCCTCGTAATAGGAACATTTGTCCCAGATTGACAGCTACACTGTCAGGCTTCAACTGGCCTACAATGAAGGTTATCCATGAAAAGATGCATGGGTACAGCCTGAGCTTTTACTTACACTAAGTACTGTCTGTTTTTTTCTCTGTTCCTCTCCCAGTAGTAGAAAATAACTTAAATACTTTCAGAAAAAAATATTACGTTTTAGCAATTGGAAAAAGTATTCTACTTTTATTGCCCTCTTATCAGACTGTCTCCATAGAAACAAGAGAACCAAATACACAGTTGCTTTCAGCTACAAGCTTCTCATGCTGCACTGTGAATTTTTTTTTTACCAAAGGAAAACTTTTCATTACTTTTAATGTTCTTTTATTTACTTGCTTCCACTCAAAACTTGTTAGATCAAGCCAACCTTAATCCAGTCATTCCTCTATGCAAAAACAAGAAAAAGCATATCAATTTTACTTGCATCATGCTCTGTATACTTTTACGACCAGTCCCTCACCTCATCAACCTAAGATTACAGCCTATTATTTTAAACATGCTTTTGCCCAGGTTCTCTTCTCTTTTTTCCACTGCAGTGCTTATATTTCTTAAAAGTAAACAAAAAGGAAGAAAGAAGAAAAAAGAGCACCTGTATAAATTGGTACCCATATAACACACAAAATAACTGAAAAAAAAATGGTTTACTGTATAAGATGGAGTACGTGTCATGTTTCATAAACATACTGTTAAGAACAAAAATTATTTTACTTACAAACATTAATATCATGAAGTTGGGCATATGCTTTGGAGTCCCCTACACATTTAATAAAGTCAAAGTCCAATATTTCCGGGTTTCCTTGTTCTGACATTTCACAAATGTGACTGATGCCTGTAATCCTACATTTATTCATTATCTTCTGAGTTGTTCATTTTCTCCCAGTTAATCTCCAGCTCCGAACTCTAGTATCTGGTTTATTTCCAAAGCACTCCTGGTTCTTCTAGTCAATTCCTGTGGACTTCTCTGGATCTCAAACATTATCTTTTGAAAGAGTGGAAAAGGTTTCACTGGCACAGTCTCTCTATGAGCTTTATTATTAGAAAAAGCTGCAGAGACTTATTTTGTTTGATAGCTCAATTTTTGTTGGACACTCTTTTGTACTTTCCTGTTAGTATGCTCCATATCAAAAAATCACTGACCCTCTAGGGAAAAAAAAAGATTCTTAAAATAGTGGGATATAGTAGCTTGAATCTCACACCCACCTCTCAACTTTTCCTATTTGCTAAAATAAATTTACTCCTTTTCTGCCTGTTGTACAGTGACTAATCATTTTCCACAAACACTCTACTGTTCCCAACTTACAGTGCTTTGTCTTTCTGACACAGTTTTGTAAGAATCATCTCTTTCTGCTGGTAGAATTGTATGTTCACTGTTAGAGGTCTTGGCTGCTTTATCAAGGCCAGGTTTGGAGCATACACACAATGTGTCCTCTCAATTAACAACTCCTGCTGTGGAATGCCAGTCCAGTTGCTTACTTGGGCTTTCATAAAATTAATACAGACTGCTCCTTCCAATTTCTCTGGTACATCAGAAAATCTCAGGTTTTCCTCCCTACATGCTCTGTACTCTAATTATACTGTTTTTTGAAACATCTCTTCTTCAGCTGTCTCATATATTCAGTCAGCCTTTTAATTTCAACCTCTGATTTTTGCAGTTTTATAAGCTCATATGAACATTGTTTAAAGCTTCCTCCATTTTTTTTCCAGCTTTTTGTTATTTCGGTTCATATACTTCTTTCCTTTTGTGTTTCATTTATTTTAATCAGCTCTGAGCACAAGTGACTTATTTTTTCCCCTCTATATTACTGGAAGTCACGTCTTTCACCAAACTGGAGCTATAATTGCTTTTTGCTGAACAGCTGAAGGACTCTTCCCAGCCATTGTTTTCTACTCACCTTTTTGTGGTCGACTTCTTTTCATGTTCTATATTTCTTCTTTGCTGGCATCCAGGCAGTGCACTTAATATCAAGTAAATGAAATTTCCCCCAAAAAAACAAATTCACTGGCTCTCTTTTCTGAGTTTCTGTTTTCACACTGGGAGACCTGAAATTAAGCTGTTACTCAATGTGTAGCTATCTTGAAAGTCACAGTAAAGGGATTCTTACTAACAACCCCCTTGGTAACTTCAGAATATGGACCTCTTTACACGCAAATCACTCTAGCTATGGCTGAAGACCGTCCTTAATGGACTAATTCACTTTCCTTGGTTAACTGATTTTTACTCAAGTAAAGCCAACTGTTCCAGAAGTGCAAGAAGATACAAAACCACTAGTATTAGTAAAGTACTGGTGACATTTCTGTCAAAAACATAGAAGAAGAGAGGGAAACAGCATCATAGGTTAGTATGAGGCATGGGATTTGAGCACACATATATTGTGAAGCCATGCGCCCTGCAAGTTTTGCCAGAAGGCTCACCTCCCTTCCTGATAAAGGCCATACTACTAATTCCTATTGTAAATTAAGTCTTAACTTGAAGGAGGCAAAGGTATTATATGGTTTAATACTCAAGAGAAGACTGTTCAACAGATAGGGAATCATTTAGTTAATGACCCCATCTTTCCAAGAAATCCTATTTATGTTACAATGTAAGTTTAAAGTTTTGCTGGGAATGTTTAACATTAATAGCATGTATGAAGTGGATAAGAGCTATTAAAACAATGTCTTTCAGAGCTCAAAAAGAAAGACAAATCTCCACTAAGCTGAGCTGTCTGCATGAGACAGACAAGAGTAAAATTAAATCTGCAGGCTAACCAAGCAACTGAGGTAGGGTTACCACCTGTCCCCACTTGGACAAAAATATTTCTTAGTTTTCTTTAATAGTTGCATAAAACAGTTATTTTTATCTGAAATACCTACATGTTATATGAAATAGCATAAGCAACTCAAATGCTACAAAAATAAGATGTTATTTTGGCAAAAAAGTGAAGTTCTATCCATTGTTTTGTCCTGCAAAATATGACATTTCTACAAAAAATGTCCCACTTTTGACATTTGAAAAGGTGGCAACCCTAAACTGAGGAAATCCATTCTTTTGATTCTCTTGGTTAGGAAACACTTAGGTCTTTCAAGCCGGGACACGTTTGGTAAAATACATAGTGAATGGAGTGTTATACTTAATGACTGGCCTTAAAATGAAAAAAAAAGCTAGAGGCAAAGACCTCTTTAGATCTTGTTTAGATCTTGAGATTGTAGCTCTGATAACTAAATGGGCAGTGGAAAAACAGTGTCTCCAAAGGAAAGATCTTTAAAAGGGGGGTTTAGGCACATACTAAATTCGTCTACAGATTCAAACACAGTTGATGAACTAACAGAAGAGGAATAAGCTACTGAATCTACCACAGACTCCTACTTCTTCCTTTTCAGAAGGGGATCTCTATCTCTCTCTTGTGAGAGGAAGGAGGAGGAAGAGAAAACATAAGAAGGCTTTAGTGGCAAAATTGCCTTAAGGCCCTGGGAGAGTTTGTGCAGAAAATAAATGTTTAATCTTCTATTTTTATTTAATTAATTTATTTTTTAAGAAGCACCAGACTGGACTTAACAGGGAGGGATCCAGCTTCAGACATACCTAAATAAAGGCACTTAAAATTTCTTCACATATCAAAATTTCAAGAATGCCCTTGGATCTAACAAACACAATAAGCCTCGTTTCTCCCTTTGTGGCCATCTGATTGGTCAAGCAGGCTGTACAGACAATGCTGTGCCTTACTGATCTCCACTGGGGTCACAAC
This sequence comes from Protopterus annectens, assembly GCF_019279795.1. Classification (NCBI taxonomy): domain Eukaryota; kingdom Metazoa; phylum Chordata; order Ceratodontiformes; family Protopteridae; genus Protopterus; species Protopterus annectens. Next base: position 1,558,009,236 of record NC_056737.1, on the reverse strand, counting down.
AGCAGAAGGCGCAGAAAACATTAGACAGGCCTGAGGGCTCACAAAATGCCACAATAGAAATATCTGGGTCCAATTGGACAACAGAAGCTTCGGTCTTTAACTATTTAAGCTGCTTCCTTGGCTGCTTATGGACATCTAACTGAGAAGATTTGAAGTTTCACTGATCAGGCTAGAAGCAAGAAAGTTCTTTGTTTTTTTGCATCCACATGTCACTTATGTACTGCTTTACTATTTTGAACTTGAGGAATATGTTGGACTTATGGCATGGGAGGAAGACACTCAAGCTTTGGTATGTTGGCTGGAAATACAGTATCCTTGCAAGATACTTCCCATATGTACTTAATGCTACAACAGTGATCCGTGAAGGACATTTATAATTTCCAAGGTCAGTTACACCACCACCCTTATGAAGAGGCACCACAGCCAATGTTCTCGGGAGCTTTTTGTGATGTGAGGTAGCACCAGCTGTGCCAGGGGGAGTATGGCAGTGCATATGTAACATATGTCAGCATAGCTAGCACGAGTTTTGTAAAGAATTATATGTCATTTAAATATCAAACTGATGTGTACAGATGCTTGTGTTAAAAATGTATTTGTAAAATTGCTTGTGTTAAACATCTATCACAAGTGGGTCCTGCTGGACCGAAAAGAAATATACATGTTTGTCAGACTGTATTGCAAATGATGAAATGTACATGTTTTAACAGATGATACTGGAAGGGATGGGGTTAAGCTCAGCACAACTAATCTTAAGGAAAAGTTAAATGACTTGGTTTAGGCCATAAAGAGTATATCACACAGGTCTGAATGCAGTCAATGATGCAATGTCTGTGAAAAGCCTGGTCTGGGAGCTTGCTCTGTCTTCCTTAGTAGTGAACTAATTGCTACCCTGAGGTAACAGAGAATGGCTTGTTAGTTTCTACAGAAATTATGGAAGTGTTGGAGTTGTTTTACAGTTTCCAGATGCTGTAATAAACCTTACCTAAAGCTGTGTGTGCTTATTATTGACACATCAGTGCCAGATCCTGGCTCAGTTTCTAGTGAGAGGGTAGTGTGGGAACCAGAGTCAGGTGACCAGATGTGATATCATTCTGTAGCCAGCAATCAAATTGTATTTGAATACTAGTGAGGGATGTGAGGTGTGCGCTCTGTTTGTGGACCTAACAAGACACTCATTCAAGTTCATCTTACCTTGCTTTAGTAAGTAAAGTACAGTTGTGTACACTTACCATAAATGTAGATGTTCCAGCGTATTCACTGTTGCAGTCATTACACTTGGGTTATCCTCCTGGCAGGCTACCCTAAGTCGGCCTGAATTCCAAAGTCTAGGTCCGGCGTTGGTTGCCGTCACCTCTTCCCTGATGTCAGTGCGCCAGGGGTATAAAAGATGCAGCCGATGCCATTTTCTTCAGTTTTTCTTGCCCCAGATGTCAGGTGCCCCCAAATGGGTAGGCTAAAATTATGCGAATAAGAAATGCATGCATCAAAATATATTATACCATCATCTACAAGCAAATACACCACATAGGTTGTATAGATTTAGAAAATTGCAGATAAGTTCCAGCAAAGAGATGGGGGATGGTGGGTGGGTAACCTGGACTGCAACAGTGAATACACTCGAACATCTACATTTATGGTAAGTGTACACAACTGTAGTATGTTCTCCGTGTTTCACTGTTGCAGTCATTACACTTGGGTTGAATCCCAAAGCTATGGTTGGGAGGCTGGAGCTAAGTAGCATTAGGAACGGCTATGAGGCCCTGCAGAACTGCAGTGGCAAAGCCTGCCCTGGATTTAGAGTAGAGTGGTAAATGATAGTGCTTTGTAAAGGTGTGCACTGAACTCCAGGTAGCAGCCTCTAAAATGTCTTTGGTTGGTACCTGAGGAAGGCTGCTGAAGTGGCTGCTGCTCTGGTTGAATGTGGCTTAATGCCCTTAGGCACTGGTTTGCCATGTTGTGAATAGCAGAAACGAATGCTGTGGCTTATCCACTTTGAAATAGTCTGCTTTGAGATAGCCTTTCCTTGTGATCCTGCAGCATATGCCACTAGTAGTTGCTCTGTCTTCCTGAAAGCTTTGGTTCTGTTCCAGTAGAAGCATAGCTGTCTGTATATGTCCAAAGAATGCAGAATTCTCTCCCCCTTATTCTGTGGGTTTGGATAAAAAGTAGGCAAATGAATAGTTTGGTTAAGGGCCACACTGGACACTACCTTAGGCATAAAAGTTGGGTTTGTCCTCAGAGAAGCCCTGTCTGGATAAAAAATGATAAAAGGCTCCACAGCCATGAGTGCCTGTAGCTCTGAGACTCATCTTGCAGAGGTTATTGCTAGGAGCAGAGCTGTTTTCCAAGATAAAAACTTTATATCAGCTGTAGCGGCTGGCTCAAAAGGAGGCAAGTTGAGTTTTTCCAAGACATAATTGAGGTTCCATGCTGGTATTGGTGATCTCATTGGAGGCCTTATGTTTTTGGCTCCTCTGAGGTACTGCCTTAATAAAGGATGAGAAAAGATTGGTGGCTCTGTATTGTAATGAGCCGAAATGGCAGAGGCATGAATTTTAATTGATGAAAAGGATAGGCCTTTGTTCAGCATCTCAGTTAAGTATTGCAAAATCTGAGGAATATTTGGTACAGCTGTGTCAATTCCTTGTGCCTGATTCCAAGCACAGAATCGCTTCCATTTTGCAGTGTATGATTTTCTGGTACTATGTCTTCTAGCCTCCAAAATGATATCCATGACAGCTGTAGCGAGAGGCGCGTTTTGTATGACTACATTATCCACCATGCTGCCAGATTTAAGGTCTTTAGTTGGGTGTGCAGGATCTGATTGTTTTGCTCGGATAGTAGATGAGGTAATTGAGGCAAGGTCCGGGCCGGGCATTGAGCCAAGTTCCTTAGAATTGGATACCAGTACTGGCAGGGCCAGTCTGGGGCAATCAGTATCATCTTTGGCTTCTCTTGTCGGATCTTTAGGAGTACTTTGGGGAGGAGAGGCAGAGGAGGAAAGGCATATACTGCTAAGCTTTTCCAGCTGAAAGATAATGCGTCCACTTTCCATGCTTGTCTGTGATAAGTCCTTGTGCAGAATCTTTTTATTTGGTAGTTGTGAGGACAGGCAAATAGATCTATATCCGGGCATCCCCATTTCCTTGTTATCATGCTGAAGACTTGTAGATCCAATTTCCACTCATGGGGATCCATGAGGTTTCTGCTTAGTTCGTCCGCCACAGTATTTATCTTTCCTGGCAGGAATTGTGCCTGCAGATGTACTTGGTAAGTCAATGCTGTGTCCCACAAAGTCATGGCTAGTCTGCAAAGGGGGTAAGAATGAGTGCCTCCCTGCTTGTTTATATACCACATGACCATGGTGTTGTTTGTCTTTATCAGTAGTTATCCTGGATGAAGTAGGTCCTTGAAGGCTGTCAGGGCATTCTGAACAACTAGCATCTCTTTTTGATTGATATGTAGATGCATTTGGTTTGCGAACCATGTGCCTTGAATGCATCTTCCTGCCATGTGGGCCCTCCAGGCATAGTCTGATGCATCCGTTGTTAATGTCTGACTGGCTGGGGGTAAGGTGAATGGCTGTCCCTTGTTCTGGTGACAAGCCTTCGCTCACCTTCGAAACTCCTGTTGCAGGCAGGGAATGAGGGTAATTATGGTTTCCAGGCTGTGGCAATGTTGAGTCCAAACACTGTTTAGGTACCATTGAAGTTTCCTCATATGCAGTCTCACATATGGAATTAGTGGAATGCAGGATGCCATGAAGCCCAAAGCCTGCAGAAATTTTCTTGCAGATAACTGGGCCTTTGTTGCCAACAGGTTGAAATAGGTAGTCAGTTGCCTTTGTTTGTCTGGTGTGAGATAAACCATCTGGGCAGTTGTATTTAAGCTTGCACCCAGGAATATTATCTCTTGAGAGGGTACTAGTTTTGATTTCTTTTCACTGACTGTGTACCCTAGGCTTGTTAGAAATCTCTTTACAAACGCCAGATGCTGTAGTAGAATGTCCTTGTTCTCTGCTTGAATGAGGCAGTTGTCCAAGTAAGGATATATTTGTATTCCTCTTTGTCTGCAGAATGCAATTACTGGTGCCAGGCACTTTGTGAAGACCCTGGGCACAGTAGATAAGCCAAAGAGAAGTGCAGAGAATTGGTAGTGCATTAAGCCAGCTTTGAATCTGAGGTATCTTTATTTTTATTTTTTATTTTTATTTTACATTTGTTGACCGGGATAGTCCGACTGGATGCATGTCCATTTTCAGCGGAGGCCCGGGGAGAAAAGCTCCAAGGGTAAGCAGATACAGCATTACATAATACCAGCATTACATATTACAAACAGATTATTTACAGAGATTACATAAGTAAGCAAGTTAAACAAGTTCCACAGGTTAAAGTTAGTCCTGAGCACAAATCAGGATTAAATTAAATTACACAGTAAACTGGTTAACAGATTTTTACACATTCGAGTTAGCCAGGCTTGATACATTGACATAGCCAGTTAAGGCTACAGCTATCTTCTGCATGTTTGTCTTATTGGGACATGCAGGTATGCCTCTTTTAGGTCTAAGGTCACAAGCCAAGCCTTCTTGCCCAGCATGGGCAGAAGTTGCTGTAGAGACAACATTTAGAATTTTGGTATATCCAGATATGTGTTTAGGATAGATAGGTCCAGTATTAGTCTCCAGGTCTTGTCCTTTCTTGGTACCAAGAACAGTCTTGAATAAAATCCTCATCCCTGCTCTTGCTCTGGTACTTGCTGAATGGCCCTCATGTCTATGAGGGATGAGACTTGCTTTTGTGCCTCTGCCCATTGATGTTTTGGCAGGTCTGGCCAACCATTTGTCTTCGGCAGGGTATGGAAGTGAAACTTGTAGCCTTGTGACACTGTCTAGTACCCATTTGTCCTGGGTTATTATGTGCCAATTTTGTGAAAAAGGTGCTAGTTTCCCCCCTAAAGGTGCTGCTAAAAGATAAGTGCTTGGTGCAGGCAAGGGGAAGTCATTGGGACTGTTTCCTGTATGGCTGTGATTTGTCTTCTCCACTTTTGGAGGTAGAAGCACCCCATTGTTTAGACCTGTAGGAACCTTGGGGCTGGGATCTGCCTCTTGGGCATCTGTATCTGCCCCTTTGCGGTCTGTCTAACACTGGAAAGGACCAATTCTTTGTAGGCCAGTGTCTGCTAAATCTTGGAAGCTGTGCCTGTAAGAAGTCTTTAACCGTTTGCATAGATTTAGCCTTGTCCTCCATTTTCTTCAACACCTCTTCTGCTGTAACACCAAACAAGGTATCATGCTGTAATGGAGCATCTAATAATTTTGCTTTGACATGATCAGGCAGATTTTGTTCCTTTAACCAAGCATGCCTCCTAATGACAGAACCCGTAACAGTGGCCCTGCAGGAGGCCTCCAAAGAATCAAAACCACATTGCAAAGTATGCTTTCCAACTTGTGCAGCTGCATGCAATAAATCCTGCATTTCTTTGTTTTCTGCACATTCAGAATTTATCAACATTTTCTGTTTAAGCAGTGACATAATATATTGCTGATATTTGAGCATATGGAACTGTTAAAGCCCTTATAGCCAAGGTAGCAGAAGTGAAAATCTTTTCTTCCCATCTGTCCAATGCCCTAGAATCCCTGTCAGAAGGGGTAGGGTTTTTTGCAGTGGAAGCCTTGACCCCTTTGGGACCCTGAGAGATAGCTTCTGGGTCAGCAGCAGGGTTTTTGTAAAATGAATTTATGAGAGTCAGGAACCCTGTAGTACCTGTCTGGCTTAACAGGAGCTGGAGGTAAGGAGTCAGGGGTCAGAATGGTCTCTGAAAATACATGATTTATAATGTCTAACACAGGTGGAATAGCTAGGGGCCTGTGTTGAGGTAGCAAAAGGAAGTCTCTGAGCCTTTTCTTAGATTCTGAAAAACTGGCTCTCCAAGTGGAAATGCTCCCTCATGGTATGCAAAGTTTCCCCAAAAGAGTAATCCTCAGGAGGAGATGCTGAAGGGATAGATTCTTCAGCATCAGAATCCTCATAGGGAGAAAGAGAGTATTCCTGATCAGAAGAGGAATCAGATGAAATGGAAACCTGATCTGAAGATTCATATTCTGTCTCTTGCCTAGGCCTTTTATCATGAGGGGGGTGGGAACCCCTGATCAAAGTAATTAAGTCTTCGGCCATTTTGAGCATCTGTTTTTTGGGCATGGAGGCCTGTCCATGAGGCTGTTGTACTTGTTTCTTTGTCTTTAAAGGTGCTTTAGTCTTTGCCTTTGAAGCTGAAGTCAGTTTAATGTATAATTGAGAAGGTCTGAAACACCCTTAGAAGCCCATGGCTGCTCAGCGGCTCTGGACCCATCTGAGGGAATAGTCTCCGAAGGTCCAATACTCTGAGCTTCCATTGGCCTAGTCGACTCCACGTGGCAGTCGGTAGCGGCCTGTGGGTCAAAAGTAGCGGGCGTCAGGGGCTGCAAAGGTGCCTCACTGAGAACCGGCGACTGGCTTAGAAGAAGCCTCTTCGGTTTTGGACCTCAGATGCCTGTCCTTTTCTTTTTCTTTGCGTTTCTTATGAATTCCGGTAGTCGGAAGACTATCCGACGACATCGTATAATTAAATTTTCTGCCAAAATAGTGTAATGCAAAATCATACTGACGCTTAATAGTACGTTGGTTAAATCTAGCACAAAACCGACAACTAGCAACATCGTGGTCAGGGCCTAGGCAAGGAATACAGTAAGAATGAAAGTCCTTATGAGGTATTTGCTTCCCACAAGAAATACAACTATTAACTTTTTCTGACATTGGTCTGGAGCAAGAAAAAAGTTTCCCCAATGGGGTACTTAGCTTTTAATGAAGACTTCAGATCTGAAACTCGAACACGCAAATCTCAGGAGTCGGCCGACCAGCACTTGCAAACTGCTTATGCTTCAGGCACCGCGCGGCAAGAAAGACTGAAGAAAATGGCGTCAGCTGCATCTTTTATACCCCTGGCGCACTGACGTCAGGGAAGAGGAGACCGCAACCGACGCCGGACCTAGACTTTGGAATTCAGGCCGACTGAGGGTAGCCTGTCAGCAGGATAACCCAAGTGTAATGACTGCAACAGTGAAACACGAAGAACATCTGGGTAACAGTAATTCTTCAGTCAGTTAAAAAATACAGTGTGATTAGCTAAATGTTGTTTTTTTTTCCCATCATTACTTTTTTATATTTCCTGTGACTGAAACTCTGCTGTTAATTGCGAATAGATATTCACTATTTTCATGTTTTTTATTATTTAATATTAAATATATCTAAACTTTTCATTGTGTCTGGTCTTTTAGAACATATTTAACATTTTTACTTGCATTTATTTCGTGGCACTGTGGCTCCATGTTCCTGAAAGTCTTGCTGCTTAGTTAAACACTACCATCTGTGTAAGTATTAATTTTCTGTAAACTTCACTTGTTCACTTAAAGCATTCCAGTAAACAGCTTGGGAAGGACCCTTCAAAGTGGTAAGGAAGGACAGCAATGTTAACTATGTGGTAAAAATGCTAGACAGGAGGCAGGGGCACAAAGCGTACCATGTTAACATGATGAAGCCTTACCATGACAGGGAGGCCCTTGTGCTATTTGCAGAGGGTGGCAGGAGGAGTCTGAAGGGGATCTGGTGACTGATCTCCTCAGTAAGGCTTGGACTGATACCCCCAGTGGGAAAGGTAGCAATGTCCCAGTGGCTATCTCCTACCCAGGTCTGAGAAATCGTGCAGTGTTGCAGGAGTTTGGGGACATGTTCACTGGGAACCCTGGGTGCACCCACCAAGTGCAGTACCATGTGGATACAGGACCCAACCACCTATCAAGCAGGCCTCTTACAGCGTGCCTGAGCAAGTCAGACAGACTCTGAGGTTGGAGATACAGGAAATGTTGAAAATGGGAGTAATCCAGGAGTCCAGCAGTCCCTGGGTCTCCCCATTGGTGCTGGTACCAAAGAAGAATGGCAGCCACAGGTTTTGTGTGGACTACAGAAAACTAAACTGTCACACAGAGTCAGATGTTTATGGCATGCCTAGGACAGATGAAGCCTTAGAGCAGCTGGGTGGGGATAAGTATCTGACCACTAATGATCTGACCAAGGGCTGCTGGCAGGTGCCCTTGACTCCCACTGTTAGAGACAGGTCAGCCTTTGTGACTCCTTTTAGATTGCACAAGTTCACGAAGATGCCTTTTGGTTTGAAAAATGCCCCAGCGACCTTCCAGATGTTAGTAGATTGTATCCTATCTGAAACATTATGCCCTTGCTTATCTGGACAATATTGCCATCCACAGCCATGCCTGCCAAAAGCTTCTTCAGCATGTCAGGGAGGTCCTGGGCAGAATGCACAAGGCAGGGTTGACCATTAAGCCCACTAAGTGTCTGGTGGGTATGGCAGAGGGCTCCTACCTGGGACATAGCATGGGGAGTGGTAAGATTATGTCAGAACCTGCCAAAGTGAAAGCTATTCAGGCACAGCCTCCCCTGTTAACAAAAAGTAGGTGAGCGCATTCTTGGCGACAGTGGGGGTATTATAGGAAGCTCCAATTATAGTACAGTAGCTGCTCCCCTCACAGACTTAACATGGAAAACACAGCAGATAAGGTTGTGTGGACCCCAGCGTGCGAGCAGGCATTCTAAAAGCTTAAAGGGGCTTTGGAAGGACCCCCTGTGCTAGCCAGTCCAAATTACAGAAAAAAAAATTATTGTACAGGTGGATGCTTCAAACCATGGGGTGAGGGATGTACTCAGCCAGGTTTCCTCAGAGGGAGAAGAGCACTCTGTTGTATATCTCAGCAAAAGACTCCAACCCAGGGAGGAATGTTATATGCAGCTGTAGAAAAAGACTATCTACCCATTGTATGGGCACTGAAAAAACTTCATCCCCATCTGTATGGAAGGAAATTCACTGTGGTTACAAACCACAATCCTTTAACATGGCTCCATCGAGCCAGCCAGCAAATTGCCAGGTTATTAAGGTGGAGCCTAGGGATGCAGTCATATGACATGACAGTGCAGCACTGTAGTGGGGTTAGCAATACCAGTGCACATGGGCTCTGTGTTCCCAGACAGGCTAATTTCTCTCAAGCAACGTTCCTCCAGGGTCATTTGAAAAACTAGCTTGAGTCTTCAAAGGGGAGAGAGATGATGCTGTGATGTAGCAGCCAGCTGTGCCAGGGGGAGTAGGGCAGTGCACGTGTAACATATGCTATCATAGCTAACTGGAGTTTTGTAAAGAATTAAGTCATTTGAATATCAAACTGATTTGTACAGATGCTTGTGTTAAAAATATATTTGTAAAGTTGCTTGCATCACCAGTGGGTCCTGCTGGACAGAAAAAAATATACATGTATGTCAGACTGTATTGTTGTGACTGATGAAGTGTACATATTTTAACAGAGGATACTGGAAGGGAAGGGGTTAAGCTCAGCCCAACTAACCTTAAAAAAAACAGCCCAAAATTAAATGACTTGGTTTAGGCCATAAAGATTGCATGTATCCAGAGATGGAATGTCTGTGAAAAGCCTGGGCTGACATCCTGCTCTACTGCCCTTTGTAGTGAACTAACTGCTACCCTGGGGTGCCAGAGAATGGCTTGTAAGTTTCTGCAGGAAGGATGGAAGTGTTGGAATTGATTTACAGTTTCCAGATGCCGTAATAAACCTTAGCTAATGTTATACGAGTGTATTGTGACACATCAGTGCCAGATCTTGGCTCAGTTTCTAGTCAGAGGGTAGTGTAGGTAGCATCAGGTGACTGGATATGATTTCATTTTGTAGCCAGCAATGAAATTTTATTTAAATTCTAGTGAGAGATGTGAGATGTGCACTCTGTTTTTGGACCTGACAAAACACGCATTCACTTTCATCTTACCTTGTTTTAGTAAGTAACTAGGAAATGTGCCAATATTGAAAGATGACATGCCAGAAATGTAAACACAGCTCACCAGCATCATAGCATATACAAGACATCCAGTAGTGGACTTCAAGCACTACAACATATTCTTCTTACAGAAGTTATATACCCCATAGACCATGAAGTGCTAGGTTACAGAAAGTCAGAAACAAGATGCCCATTTCCTGAGTCCAATGGAGGACATCTTTTTTGAGTGCACAGCTGCTTGTGGTCAACATACCATCTCGAACAGAAGACATTCCAGACACAGAACCAATGTCAAAGCTTTGTACACCCCCAACTCTATCTCCTCTACAATATACAGTCAACCAAATAAAGTGGAAAACAGTGCTCTAAGCATAAAATGCCAAAAAACAGATAAGGTAAAGCACTGTGAGGATGCAGGAAACCATGACCTTTTTGTACTTGGTTGTGTTTTCCTGCATCCTCAGACTGCTTTACTTTATCTGTTTGGTTAACCATTTACAGTCAACCTATTGGTTCAGAAATTCATGTACAAACACTTCAACAGTGTGTGTGTGTGTGTGTGTGTGTGTGTGTGTGTGTGTGTGTGTGTTTGCCATGAGATGAAGGGCATTTAAGCAACATTACTAACACCCTGCAATTATATTCATTTACAGAAAAATAAAAAAAGTGGCACTGCTAAGAACACTACTCCAAACCAAATTCTACCTAGAAGGAACAGCTTCTTTAGTTTACCTCTATTATTAAGGGGTGGCAATGGTAAATTCTGTGAAAACCTTCTTCAGCCACAAAAGCAAAACAAAAGATATGGATACAGAACAACTGGTTTTGCTTATCAAGTTGTTTATCAATTTACTTAGCTTGTAGGTTGAATAAAAAAAGCCCTGTAGAGATCCTGCCTGGCATGAAGAAGGCAAACTACAATGGAAGAGAAAATAGCAAATATGGTGGGAAGGAAAATAAATCATATACATAGATACACACACATATCTATCTACAGTATGTATATATTACACATTCACACACAGGTTATATATATTGTATGTATGCTTGTGTGTGTGTATATGCATATATGTTGTTGTTGGTCTTTCGGCTTTTCCCGGTTAGGGGTCGCCACAGTGGAACTCCGGTCTGCTAATGATTGGCATGTGATTTTTCACGAACGCCGAGGTGCCAGCTCAACGTTCAACTTTCAACGAAGGCACGCCCATTTACGCATGCCTTTTGAACACCCACCCAACCGCGGGGAGGACATGCAGACTCCACACAGAAGGCACTCCCCGCATTCCAACCGAGAATCGAACGGGAGAACCTCTTGCTGTGAGGCAACAATGCTACCGCTGCATCACCGCGGATTGTACTATATATATATATATACACACACACACACACACACATATATATATATATATATATATATATATATATATATATATATATATGTGTGTGTGTGTGTGTATATATATAGCATAGCTACACAATTTAACAAATTCTTTACTGAAACCATCCTAGCCCTATCTAACCAGCAAAACAACTCCTCCACCACAAAACCCTGCCAAACACCAAGCAACCTCACCACATTTCACTTCCAATCTGTCCCTACTGATATGATAAGAAAATACCTTAAGAAACTTAAGCCCCAACACTAGCATCAGACAAATTACCAGCTGAATTTCTAAAAATATCTACCGATGCCATTGCATACCCAATAGCCATCCTTATTAATAAATCTTTGTCTGAAGCCCTTGTCACTGAAACCTGGAAAATATCCCATATTATCCCTCTACAAAAAGTAGGCAATTCTGCTGAACTGACGAACTACTGACCAATCGCTATTCTATCCTCTATAGCCAAAATTATGGAAAGATGCATTCACATCCAAATTATGGACTACTTGGAAACCCATAAACCCCTCTCTAACACTCAACATGGTTTCGTCCCTTTCACAATACCATCATAGCTCTAATGTCCTTTACCAATACAGTCAGCTTCCACAGAAACAACAGAAAATATGTATCAGCTACTTTCCTAGACCTATCTAAGGCGTTTGATATGGTTAGTCATAGCATACTTATCAAGGTCTTCACTGATCTAAGACCTAGTCAATCCTCCATAACCTGGTTCCAGAGCTACTTAACTGACCGCCAGCAAGCAGTTTTTTGGCAGCACGAACTTTCACCTCTACTTGCAGTCATCCTTGGAATACCCCAAGGCTCTATATTTGGCCCATTACTTTTCTCTACATATACTAACAACCTTCATACTTCTACTCCTCATGCATCTGTCATTCAATATCCAGACGACTCTACATTAATATGTGCAGCTTCCTCATTGCATGAACTTCACACCCTTACGCAAGTATCCTTCCTCTCTGTTGAAACATGGCTTACCAAGTTTCAACTTGTTCTTAACCCATCCAAAACTAAACTTCTTCTCTAAAACCAACTCCATCCACCTCTACAGACCTCACCTTTAACATCACATCTAACAATAACAATGTCATTTCTCCCACTGCACACACAACTCCTTGGAGTCGAGATTGATAACAAATTGAGATTCGATATACATATCACCCAGACCATTAAAAAAGTACATAAATCCAGGGACCCTTTACAGAAAGTACAGTTGTGTACACTTACCATAAATGTTGATGTTCAAGTGTATTCACTGTTGCAGTCATCACACTTGGGTTATCCTGCCAGGGGTAGCCCTCAATCGGCCTGAATACCAGAAGCTTAGTATTTCTGAGTCAGTTGCTGTCACTTCAAGACTGACATCAGAGGTATAAATACAAGCAGCCGATGCCATTACATCAGTTTTTCTTGCCCCAATATCAGGAGCCCTCAAATAGGGAGCTAAGTTATGGTAGAAAAACACCACCAGTAAAAAGTAAATACCAATAGCCCTGTAAGGAGTGAGGAAGAGAGAGAGAGAGAGAGGCAAGGGGGCTGGGGGTGGGAAACCAGGACTGCAACAGTGAATATACTCGAACATCTACATTTATGGTAAGTGTACACAACTGTACTATGTTCTTCGTGTTTCACTGTTGCAGTCATCACACATGGGTTGATTCCCAAAGTTGAAGAATGGGTGGAGGCAGTCAAGAAGAGTTGGGGCTGACTAGTATGCCCTGCAGGACTGCTGTTGCAAAGCCTGCTTTGGATTTGGAAAAGATAGGCAGGTGGTAATGCTTGGTGAAGGTATGAACAGAACTCCAAGTAGCAGCTTCCAGAATGTCCCTGGTAGGGGACTCCTCTGAGAAAGGCTGTAGAGGGTGAAGTTGCCCTAGTGGAATGTGTTCTGACCCCCCGAGGGAGTGATTTCCCATGGTGTTTGTAACAGAAATGGATACAGTGTGCTATCCATTTGGAGATGTTTTTTTTTTATATGGCCTTGCCCTCTGCCACTGGTGCAAAGCTGACTGGTAACTGGTCAGATTTCTTAAAGGGCTTAGTTCTATCAAGGTAGAATCTCAGCTGTCTGTGCACAAATAAAGAGTGTAGCATTCTTTCCCCCTTATTTTTAGGATTAGGGAAAAAGTTGGGCAAATGGATAGATTGGTTGAGAGCCACACTGGACACCACTTTAGGCATGAAAGTAGGGTTGGTCCTGAGGGAGACCCTGTCAGCATGAAAAATAATGAAGGGGTCCACAGCCATAAGTGCTTGTAGCTCAGACACTCTTCTAGCTGAAATTATGGCCAGAAGCAAGGCTGTTTTCCAAGAGAGGAATTTTAATAAGTCTGCTGATGCTGCAGGCTCACAGGGGAGTAGCGTGAGCTTTTCCAACACAAAGTTAATGTCCCAAGCAGGGGTGGGAGCTTTTCTTGGTGGCCTTAAGTTGTTAGCCCCTCTCAGGAAATGCTTGATGAGATGGTGAGAGAAGAGAGGTTGTTCAGTGCTGTAATGAGCAGAGATGGCAGAGGCATGGATCTTAATGGGAGAGAAGGACAGGCATCTGTGGAGTAGGTCTGCTAGGTAATCCAGGATAAGAGGTAAGGAGGGCTGTGCTGTATCCGCTCCTTTAGTGTGAATCCAGGAACAATACCTTTTCCACTTGTCAGCATAGGATTTCCTTGTACTGGGTCGTCTGGCTTCACGTATGACATCCAGTACCTGCTTGCTTAGGCTGGCTACTGGAGGAGAATTCAAGGAATAAGCCAGGCTGCAAAGTTCAGGGTTTGCAATTGCGGATATAAGAACTGTCCCTCCTGCTGAGTCAGGAGAGCTGGGATCTGGGGTAGGTGCCATGGGGGAACTGGTGACAGACTGCGCAGTAGTGGATACCAGAGTTGACGTGACCAGTCTGGGGCAATCAGGATTGCTCTTGGTCTTATTTATTTAATTATTTTTCAGTTTGATTACCGGGGAAGTCCACTGGGCCAAGAAGTGCCCATTTTCAGTGGAGGCCCGGGGAGAAAAGCTCCATGTGCAATACAGTACAATAAAGGTTACAAAATACAAAAAAGGTTACATAATGAATGAGAAGAAATACAAGAGTAAGATTCATACATTCAAAAAAAATAGCAAGCGTAATATACATCATGAGACAATTTAAAAAAAGCAAAACACAATTTTTTTTTTTTTGTTACTCTTAGGAAATTCACAATATTTACAAGCTTGGAGTTTATTTAAAGTCAGCTAGTTCAGGTTCTTTAGAGAAATTAGAATAAGCTTAAGAGTAAAGCAGAGCAGGAGGATGGAGAGCTTAGTGGGAAGAGTTATGTAGGGTGAAAGCAGGAGCATTTCCATTTGGAAGATAGGTGTAGGAAGAGTTGGTTTTTGAAGGGTTCAATGTTAGGTATAGTCCTAAGAGAAGGAGGGAGAGAGTTCCATTTTTTACCTAGAGAGAAGGAGAGTAGAAGCTGGCCGGCAGGACGTTTGGGTTTGTGAATGGAGATTAGGTTTTGGTGTTCAGATCTCAGAGATCTGTTTGGGATGTAAGGGGGAAGAATGTTCTTTAAGGCCGGGCATTTACTCTTGTAAGAAGAGGCAGAGGGGGAAATGCATAGATTGAGAGGTTTGCCCACTGGAAGGATAGGGCATCCACTTTCCAGGCCTTGCTATGAGGTACCCTGGTGCAGAATTTGCTGAGGTGGTGGTTGTAGAGGGAGGCAGATAGGTCTAACTTCGGGGTACCCCATTTCTGGGTCACAAGGCTGAAGGTGTTGTGGTTTAATTGCCACTCGCGTGGGTCTAGGAGATTTCTGCTTATGTTGTCTGCCAGAGAGTTTTGGTTGCCTGGCAGGAATTGAGCTTGCAGGTGAATATGCATGGCTGAGGCCCTGTGGGTCATGACTACCCTGCAGAGTGGGTAAGAGTGGGTTCCCCCTTCTTGTTGATGTACCACATCACTATGATGTTTTCGGTTTTGATTAGTAGGGGCCCCGGTGAGAGTAGGGATCTGAAAGGTGTCAGAGTGTGCTTAACAGCTAGCATCTCTTTTTGGTTGATGTGCAGATGAATTTGATTTGGGCTCCAGTGGCCCTGAATGCACCTGCCGTCCAGATGTGCACCCCAGCCATAGTCTGATGCATCTGTGGTTAGGGTCTGGGTGGCATGGGGTTGTGTAAAGGGAAGCCCTTTGTTGTGGTTGCATGCTGCTGCCCACCAAAGGAACTCTTTCCTTAGACAAGGTATTATAGGAATGATAGTTTCCAGGTCCTGAAAATGTTGGCACCAAAGACTTTTTAAGTACCATTGAAGTTTCCGCATATGCAGTCTGGCATATGGAATTAGTAGAATGCAGGCGGCCATGAACCCTAGAGCCTGCAGAATTTTCCTTGCGGATAGCTGGGTTCTGGTGGCCATTTGGGTGAAGTAGCCTGTCAGATAGGCTTGTTTTTCTGGAGTAAGAAATGCCATCTGGGTTGCTGTGTTCAAGCTTGCTCCCAAGAATACAATTTTTGAATGGGGACTAGTTTGGATTTCTTTTCATTGGTAGTGTACCCAAGGGTGTTTAGAAGGTCCTTTACAAACTGTCAGGTGCTGCAACAACTTTCCCTGACTGTTTCCCTGAATCAGGCAATCGTCCAAGTAAGGGTAAATTTGAACATTTATCTGTCTGCAATAGGCAATGGCTGGAGCCAGGCATTTTGTGAAAACTCTGGGAGCAGTGGATAAGCCAAAGGGAAGTGCAGAGAACTGATAATGCACACGTCCTGCCCTGAAATGTAGATATTTCCGACAGGAGTCCTTGATTGGGATGTGCAGATAGGCCTCCTTTAGGTCTAGGGTGGCTAACTAGGCATCTTTGGACAGCATAGGGAGAAGCTGCTGTAGGGTGCGAATTTTGAATTTTTAGACACCATGAAGGTGTTTACAATGGATAGATCTAAGATTTTGTGCCAGGTGCCCTCTTTCCTGGGTACCAGGAAAAGTCTGGAATAAAAACCTTGGCCTATCTATTCTGCAGGAACAGGCTGAATTGCCCTTATGGAAAGCAGGGACTGAACTTGGTTTTGTGCCTCTGCCCATTGGTTTGGAGGAAGGTCTGGGAACCCTTTTGGGGTTGGCAGAGTGTGGAAATAATTTTGTACCCCTGGGATACTATGTTGAGGACCCAACGATCGTTGGTGATGGAGGTCCAGTTTTTTGCATGGTGGGCAAGTTTTCCTCCTAGGGGCATGAGCAATTGGACAGAGGTGAGGAGTGGGGTTGAAAAGTCATTGTGAATTCTTTCCATAAGGGGGTGGCTTAGCCCTCCCTGCTTTAGAAGTGGAGGTACTCCATTGCTTAGATCTCTGCATACTATTGAGACTGTAATCTGGGGGTCTATTTCCCCTGGGTCAAGTCTGAGATGGCCTTGAAGGGGCTGGAAAGGACCAATGTTTTGAGGGGCAATGCCTACTGAATCTTGCAGGCTGCACTTGCAAAAAATCTTTGACTGTCTGCATAGACTTAGCCTTTTCTTCCAACTTTTTTAAAACCTCTTCTGCTTTGGTGCCAAATAGATTGTCCTTGTTCAGAGGAGCATCCAAAAATTTTGATTTGACATGGTCTGGCAAGGTCTGCTCCTTAAACCAGGCATGCCTTCTAAGTAGAGAACCTGTGACTGCTGCCCTGCAAGATGCTTCTAAGGCATCAAACCCACACTGCAGGGTATGCTTGCTGATTTGGCTTGCAGACTGCATAAGCTCCTGTTCATAGGTTCATAGGTTCATACTAGGCTATCTGCCCGAGGGCATTTACAAGCCTAGCCCATCGTTTGTGTTACGCCACCTTTAGTATGGGGAACTATACCCATTATTTTGCTGTGCCTCTGTCGAGCAGTGACACTGAGGTAATCCCTGGGGTATATCTGCGATCTCCCATCCATTGGTCAAGATTTCTCTTGAACAAGGCCAGCGAGGTGCTCTGCCTCACATGTACCGGGATTTTGTTCCACAGCATAGGGAGTCTTTGGGTGATGAATCTATCCCTCCAGCACGTCCTATTAATAGCCGTGTCGAGGTTTAAGTCTCCGCCCTTGTGGCTCTGATGGATCTAGATTTTTGAGGTGAAGCATATTCATCAAATCTGGGTTTGACATGGCCTTGTATGTTAGGCAAAGGTCACCTCTGAGCAAGCGTGCGACTGAATAGAGCTGGAGTTCTTTCAGTCGGGCAGCATAGGACAGATTTTGAGACCCTTTATCCTTTTGGTGAGGAACTTTTGTGGCCTCTCCAGCTGCTGCAAGTGTCGGGTCAGATACATTCGAATGGGGCATTGTACTCAATCATTGGTCTGATGAGTGATGAGTAAAGGGAGACTATGACCTCCCTTGATCTAGATGAGAATCCCTTCATGATAAGGTGGGCAATGTAGAAGGTCTTCCTGACTACTTTAGCTACATGGGTGTCGAATGACAGACTACTATCAACCTGGGTCCCCAGGTCCCTGATAACTTCTTCTGTGCTCAGTGGATTGCCACCTATTTGGTAGCTAGGGGTAACCTTGTTTTTCGAAGGGTATGACTATGCATTTTTTGGCATTTAACTTTAGGCCGTGGCTCTGGCACCAGTTATCCGTTTCTGTGAGACCCTTCTGAAGGATATCCGTGTCAGATGTGTTTTCTACTATGGACCCCAGTTTGCAGTCATCTGCAAACTTTGTCAGCCATATCCCTCCTGTGTTTGCTTGTACTTCAGAAAAGTAGATGCCAAACAAGAGTGGGCCCAGGACTGAGCCCTGTGGGACACCACTTGTGACAGGCTTTGAGTCTGACATGGCGCCAGCAACTCTGACCCTGTGGGTTCTGTCACTCAGCCAGTTTGCAACCCATCTTGTGATGTATGGGTTAACATTTAAGCTGATGAGTTTTTCAATGATACCCGAGTGGGGTATTGTATCGAAGGCCTTAGCCAGATCGAGGTAGGCTGTATGGACTGCCTTTCCCTCATCAATGGCTTTGGTGACTGTTTCGAAAAAGTCAACCAAGTTTAAAAGGCATGATCTGCCTTTGACAAAGCCAAACTGGGTTGGATCCAAAGTCTGCAAATTCCCTATGTCTTTATTTATGAGGTCCATTATGATCCTCTCCATGGCTTTGCAGATAAGGCTTGTCAAGCTAATGGGCGGTAATTTCCAGGGTCGGTGGAGGCACCGCCTTTGTGAAGTGGGACCACAGTTGCAGTCGCCACTCCTGAGTGCGTATCCAGAGGTAAGACTTTGATTAAACAGCTGTCCTAGCTGTGGGTTTAATTCCTCATTGAGTTCGTGGAGCACACAGCCGGGGACACCATCAGGTCCCATGGATGCTGTGTTTTTGCTTTGGAGAGAGCAGTTCTCACTTGGCGCTGGAGATGTTTGGGGGGCTGCAATCGTTTGGTATAGATATCTCTCCTTTTGGGGGGAGAAGTTTGCACTGAACCTGTCAGCCAGTATGTTGGCAATGTCTGTAGGATCAGTAATCTTCACATCATTTTGAACTAGTTCTGAGCATATCTGGGAGTTTCCTCCTAGGTTTCTAACATAGCTAAAGAAGGCCTTATGATTGTCTTTTGAGTCTTTAGCTATTTTTCTCTCGAAATTTGCTTTGGATGATTTTATGAGAGCTCTTAGTTTTTACTTATAGTGATCAAGGGTGTCTTACCTTTTAAGGATTTTGCTCTATCTTGTAGTAGCTTCCTCCTTTTGTTGTAGAGTTTGTTTATGGCTGGGGTCCACCAGACTGGACGCTTGCCTTTGGTACAAAGAGTCTTTGTTTTGCTTGGGATTGCCTTATCCATGCAGTCCTGCAGGTGCTGGTAGAAGGCGTTTGTAAGTGATTCAGCGGCTTGAGTACTGTTTTCCGCCGGTTTGGGGGCCTTAAAGGAGACCACACTAGTCTTTAGAAGTGTGAAGTCGGCTTTTGAGAAGTTCTTTACTGTGGTCTTTTTTATTTCAGGTGGGGGTGGGATGAGGACCTCCAGCGAAATTAGTTTGTGATCTGATCTCACCAGTGAGGGGTATACTTCCGGTGTTGAACATTGTGCTCCCATGTTCGTGATGATGAGATCAAGTATGTTATCTCCTCTTGTGGGGATGGTGACTAGTTGTTCCATGGCATTTGAGTTTCTTTATTTTCTGCACAGTCAGGAAAGGTAGATAATTTTTGCTTAATAAGTTCCATAGTATGTTGCTGGTATTTCAGCATGTGGAACTGACAATTCAATGCTCTAATGGCTAGAGTTGCAGTGGTGTACACTTTTTTACCCAATCTGTCTAAAGCTCGGGAATCCCTGTCTGAGGGGGTGGGATTCTTAGCTGTAGTTGCTTTTATTCCTTTAGGTCCTTGGGAGATGACCTCTGGGTCAGCAGTAGGATTTTTAAAGAGAAATTAGTGAGAGTCAGGAACTCTGTAGTACCTATCAGGTTTCCTTGGAGGAGGGTGTACAGTATTAGGAGTTAGGCTGGATTCCATAAAGACATCATCCACAACATCCAGAACAGGAGGGATAGCTAAGGGTCTGTGCTGTGGTAAATCTAAAAATTCCCTGAATCTCATTTTGGACTGAGGATAATCCTGGCATTCCCACTGGAAATGCTCTCTCAAAGTATGTAAGGTTTCACCAAAAGAAAAGTCCTCTGGAGGGGAGGCAGAAGGAATGGATTCCTCTGCATCTGAATCCTCATAGGCAGATAAAGGCACATCTTCATATTCAGAAATCTCAGAGTCATCGGACTCTTGGTCAGATAAAGCTGCTGGGGATAAGTCTCTTTTTCTTTTAGCAGGGGAAGGCTGGCTTCTCCTAATCAGCATGAACAGGTCTTCTGCCATTTTAAGTATCTGAGATTGTGGCAAGGAAGCAGGCGTTTAAGTTTGGGTCGTCGTTTTTTTAGGCATATCTCGTACTGTTGGCCTTAGAAACTCGATAGTTTTAGAAAGAATTGAAGACGTGAAAAAAAGTCGTCAGTTTCAGTCGAATATCAGTAGTGTGAAGAACTTCCTCAGAAGCCGGTGCCTGCACAGTGGCTCTGGATCCACCCAAGGTAGACATATCCACAGGTTCCGTAGTCAAAGAAGAGTCTCGCGGCATACCAGACTCCAAATGGGTCTCTGTAGTGGCCTGCAAATCCATCGAAGCAGGCATTAGGGGCTGCAAAAGTGCATCACTGAGTACCGGTGAACTGGCGACTAGCTTAACGGAAGCGTCATTGGCAGTTTTGGACCTGTGTGGTCTGTCTCTGTCTTTATCCTTATGTCTTTTTGGAAGATTTGTAGTCGGATGGCTTACCAAAGCCATTTCGGAATATGGAGATCGAGAACGGAAGTATTTAGCTACAATAAGGGCCCGACGACAAATAGTTTGGGCATTGAACAAGGCACAAAACTGACAGCGAGGTACATCGTGTTCTGGGCCTAAACAGGTGATGCAGTAAGAATGGCAATCTCGGTGTGGTATTTGCTTTCCACAGGCGAGACAACTGTTAACTTTTTCTGACATCGATTAGCACAAGAAAAAAGGATCCCTAACGGGGTACTTAGCTTTTGAAGACTTCAGGATGATACAATTTTGGAACGAAAATGGCTGACCGGCATGCGTGCGAACTGCTTCTGCTTCGGGCTACTCGGCAAGAAAGACTGATGTAATGGTGTTGGCTGCCTGTTTTTATACCTCTTGACGACCTGACATCAGTCTTGAAGCAACAGCAACCGATGCAGAAATGCTAAGCCTCTGGTAGTCGGGCTGACTGAGGGCTACCCGTGGCAGGATAACCCAAGTGCGATGACTGCAACAGTGAAACACGAAGAACATATAGTTAGTACTTTACCTAACACACAAAATCCACTATAACACGCACTCATCTGGTTTCCACACTTCTCTACGCTTCCCCAATTCTTACTAACCTTAAGAAGACAGACCTAACTAAACTTTACTCCTGCTATAACAATATAGCTAGGCTTGCCTCTGATGCCCCATTCAGATCACACCACTGCACATCTCTTAAGCAGCTTAAATGGCTAGAGTTCCCCCAACTCTTATTTTACAATCAACTTACCTTTGCTCATAAAATCCTTTACCAACCTGAAAAAACCCTCACTGCAAAACCTACTTCATCCCTACTCTAGTAATAGAACTCGTCATTACAGTAACAAATTCCTTCTTGAAGTTACTAAAGTCAATAACACAGCAAGAGAATCACTCTTCTCTAACAGCATTTCTAAAACGTGGAACTCGCTACCAACCAACATATCTTCCATCTCTTCACTAACTCAGTTTAAGAAAGCACTAAGAACTCACCTCCATACTATGTGGCTATATTCCTGTATTTGCCCAGGCTAGTTCCACCTTTCTCATACTGCAATCTCTACTCACCACTTTGAACATTTACTACCCATAAATTGCTGTATCTACTGCTGTGACCTACGACTTCTACATTGTAAATTATCTTATACTGCTTAACAATGTTTTTTGGCTGATTTATCTGTATGTATATCTCTTTTGAGAATTGTGTTAGTTTCTTTAAATTATGTATTATTGATGTATGTTTTCTAAATCATCTTGTATACTGTGATACACTACTGAGCTCAATTTATGTCAATTGTTATGTTATTTGTGGAGCTTTTCTCCCTGGACCTCCACTGAAAAAGGACCTGTGTCCAGTGGACTTTCCCGGTTATCAAATGTAAAATAAATATATATATATATATATATATATATATATATATATATATATATATATATATTTAGATATGTGTATATTTTACATATACAAACACATGCAAGATAAACAAGTGCGTGTTTTACATTTATGTATACATGCCAGGGGTCCATAGCATCCAACAGGGTTTCAAAAATATTTTTTAATGTTAAAAAAAAGCTTCAGCCAGTGGAAAAAGAATTACTGCTGTCTATCCACAATTTGTTCACAAATCCAGCAGCTGTACAGAAGGTATTAACTGTATGTTTCTCATTAGCAGCATAAGTGCAGTGATCCTGCAACTCTGATTCATTGTATTGGTAAATTAAAAATAACTTAAACTTAGTATTTCAGTTCATTAAAAAACATTTTACTATGTTATTACTATCTTTTGCGATTAATAATACAAATGCATTTGTGTTACTTCTATATGGTTATCTCACCTAGTATATAAATTACAAATAAGGAATGTTTATAAAATTTTTATATTACACTGTCACAGGATATTACAGGAACTGAAATACATGGATTCCTTGAGTAGCAGTGATGGCCTCTGTAGCATTCCAACAGCACAAAAAGTTGAAGAGTAGACAGAGACAGCAACAGAAAATAAAACTCTCAAAAATGTCAGATGCAAACAGGATAAGACTGAACAAGTACTACAGTACAATATATTTAACATACTCCATGTTACAAAAATCAGCAAATTAATATAATGAAAGGTCATAAAAATAAGATGCACGGTTCTAATTATACCAAGATACTACCTCAAGGTACAGTTTATCAGATGTTAATTGTACTTTTCATATGATGAATGCTCATGCCACAGAGCAATTAAGGTGCCAAGTGAATTAATACACAAGCTAAGGGGCACAAAAGAGGGCATATATGTATGTGTGCATGCTTGACATATTTCATACTTTACGATATTCACAAAATGTATGATGCTTTGACTGTAATTCCTTAACATTACTGTACTATGGTATTATTAATCATTTTATTCATCATAGGTTACTAGGCAAATGGTCTTAGAGCCTTTTTAAGCCTAATCATTCATGCCCCAATTTTCCCTATCATCAATGCCCATGGGCTAGAATGAAAAACTGCTCCTGATCATAAGGGCCACAGGTGAGGTCAGGGTGAATTTGTGATTTCCCATCCATTGATCCAAACTGCATTTAAACAGACCTGGGGGAATTATTCCGTTTTACATGAATGGGAAGTCTATTCCAGAAAAGGGTTAATCTCGGAGACACATACCTGTCCCTCCAACACGCTTTGTTCATGCCACAGATGAGGTTTAGATCCTTAGATATGGTAATTCTAGTGGTGTTTGTTTGTCAATGTATAGCAAATCCATCAGGGCTGGATCGGTAGATTGCCCCTCAGTAGTCTGCAGGAGACCGAGTACAGGGACTCAGCTTTAAGGCGGTCTTCATAGGATACATTATTTATAGCTTGCATTCTTTAGTGAGGAACATCTGTGGCCACTCCAGCTGTTGCAAATGCCTGGTCAGGTACATGCTGAAGGGTGCTGTATATTCTATTACTGGTCTAATGATGGCCGAGTATGGTGGCACTATGATCTCCTTAGAACTGGATACTATGCCATTACTTACAAGTTACACCATGCAGAAGTGTTTTCTCACTACAATGGACACATGGTGATCAAAGTTCAGGTTACTGTCAACCTTAGTTATTAAGTCCCTTACGACTGGGTCTACTCTTAGGCGAGTCTTATCAGTGTTATAATTTCAGGGTTGGTCATCCCCCAAAGGGTATAATTACTCATTTATTTGTATTGCATTTTAGGTCATGATTCTGGCACCAGTTATATCTACATCTTTGGGGACTGAATGATTTTACCCAGCTTGCAGTTGTTAGCAAATCTGGTCAGTCAAATGCTCTCTAAATTTGCCTTGATTTACGTATATTCCAAACAGGAGAGGTCCCCAATACTGAGCCCTGTGGGACACCACTAGCAACAGGCTTCTTGGTGGAGGTGGATTCCTCACCCTAATTTCATGTGCCATTATCTGTGAGCCATTTGGCTGTCCATCAAGTGAATTTGGGATTTATGCCTAAATTTGAGTTTGTCTATAATATCCGAGTAAGGTATTGTGTAAACTGCTTTTGTCAAGTGAAGGTAGGCAGTATGTACCATTTTGCCCTTGTTCATGGCCCTAGTGACCTTCTTGAAGAAGTCCACTAAGTTTCGTAGGCATGACCTGCCCTTGGCAAAATCAAACGGGATGGGTCTAGTGTGTAAAGCATTCCTACATCTTTGTTTACCAGGTCCATAGGTTAGTACTAAGCTAACTGCCCTTGCGAGCCATTTTAAGCCTAGACAATTATCCCTTGTGAGACTCAAACCCTGCACCTTGCGTTTGTAAGGCAAGCAACTTAACTATTAGGCCACCCTCCCAACCCATGAAAATTCCTTCCATGGCCTTGCATACAAGACTAACCAAACTTATGAGTCTTTAGTTCCCTGGGTCTGTTGATGGTCCATGTTTGTGTACATGAATGACTGCTGCAGTCCTCCATTCCCTAAGGATGAACCCTGTCTGGGGTCATATTCATCATTTAATTAATGCAATTTGTTTTGAGGGTGGTATCTGTATATCAAATATGATTTTGATTGCTGTTTTGTCAGAAATAATTCATTTCATTGACGCTGTTTGTCCAGTGGTAGGTTTTAGCCATGTGATATTTTTTTAGGCATTTATGTAACTTGGGAAGTAGATGAAAGCACTTAACATACAGCATGATAAAAATATTTCTCACTATTTTTGTGTGTCACTTGCACATACTGTTTTGGTTTGTATTTGACCACTTGGTGTGGTTTTGGATTTATTAGCTTTACATATTTTCCATAGAATTTGCTGAAAGCGCTACTTAGTTGTTGTTTTTTTCTACTCTAATTCTAAAGTGAGTTAAACTTTTTTTTTCACCTTGAGGAAAGTGTTCAGTACCATTTTAACAGTGTCATAAGAATTATGTAGTGCATGAAGCATGGTGATTACGCACTGATATTTGGAAAAAAACAAAACAGTTAAGCACTAAAGTGGAGAGAGACCTGATCTTAACAAATGTTAAGCACCTCCTACTAAAGTTGTTAAGGTCAGGTCTCGGGCTAGGCAGTAAAATCTGACTTTATGACCAGCAAATGACAGCGGCAGTGCAAAAGATGTGTTTCTGCCTGTTGTCCACTAGAATAAGGTGTCCCTTCTTCCAATAAACTGAGAAACTAGCTGGAATAACAGAATGTGTGTTCACCTGGATTTTCCAAAGGATACTAACTCTGAAACTTAAATGTATGTCATTATTTAGTTACTTCAATCCTCACTGGTATGTACAAAAAAAAAAATCATATTTTACGAATAACAGACCAAAAATATGGAGCAATAACCCGGATATTATGTGATAATCTGAACAGCTGAGAGGCACGAAAGGTGAGTCTTAATTTAATGGACTTTCTGACAGCAAACGCCAGGTGCTTTGGGGCTTTGAAAGCCAACAAAAAAAGAAGTTATGTACTTACTATAATGTTCCTTTTGAGTTGTTTTCATTTGTCTTCAACCTGTAGGACTCTGATCCAACTCGGCTGTATACTCCAGCATCGGATCCAAAATCCAAGCCCATCCCCTACCATATAATGCCACACTCTCCCTCCTCCCCTCAGATCAAGTTTGTAGCAGAACAGAACCAATCCCTAACACCATAAAAAACATTTCATCCTTGATCAAAAAAGGGACTGGCACACACACAAAACTCTAGCCAAGAAGAAGCCTACGGCTGCCTCTGTCCAGTCCACTACACAGCCAAAAGCAGAGGGGAAGTAGAGAGGGATGGCTGAAGACAAATGAAAAGCAACAACTCAGATGGAATGTTATGGTAACTGCATAACTTCTTTAACTGAAGTTTGTTTTCATTTGATCTTTAACCTGTGGGACAAGTCCCTAGCTACAATACCCTTGGGAGGCCCTCATGAAAGGATGTTCAGGAGCACAGCTGCTCCTAGAAAGAAGATCCAGTTTGTAATGGAAAATAAAGGTATGCGAAGAGGACCAGGTAGCAGCAAAATAGATTTCATCAACAGGGACCCTGGACCAAAAGGCCGCAGAAATAGATACTGATCTGGTGTAATGCACCCAGACGGGACCCAGTAGATACAAACCTTTGGAAGGACAGGCCAAAGAAATATACTCCAGAAATCTAATGAGCAAGAGTAACCTTAGAAACAGGCTTTCCCGGGGCGTGGCCAAGGATGAACACAGGATAAAGTAGTTTTGTACCTACCATAAATGTAGATGTTCGAAGATCCACATTGCTGCAGTCCTTACATATGGGTAGTCCGCTGTCCTCGGTCGGCCCGAATACCAAAGTATTAGGCTGACGTCGGTCATGGCTCAGATCTGACATCAGGCGTCAGGGTAAAAAAGCGCATGGCCGGCGTCATATCCTCAGTCTTTTCTTGCCCCAGATGTCAGAAGGCCCTAAAAGAAAGGCCACAGCCCAAAACAGGATACCTCCCAAAACATGCCCAACAACAAACATCACCCCAACCATATAACAATGCCAAACTACAGAGGGAAGGAGGGAGGGTAAATTGGACTGCAGCAATGTGGATCTTGAACATCTACATTTATGGTAGGTACAAAACTGTACTATGTTCTTCATCTCACATTGCTGCAGTCCTTACATATGGGTAGAATCCCAAAGCAGAGGTAAAGGGAGGATGGCAAAATCATAAAGCATTAGGGGCTGCTAAAATGCCCTGTAATATTGCAGTGGCAAATCCAGCCCTAGACTTAGAATAAAGAGGAAGGTGGTAATGCTTGGAAAAGTATGTACTGAACTCCAAGTGGCTGCTTCCAAAATATCTTTGTAGCTACCCCTTAGAAAGGCAGTAGAAGTGGCAGTAGCTCTAGTGGAATGAGGTCTGATTCCAGCGGAATCTCCTTACCATGATGGGAATAACAGAAAGAAATACAAAACCCAATCCATTTAGAAATAGTTTGTTTCGAAACAGGTTTTCCCTGAGAACCCAAAGCAAAAGAAACAAACAACTGCTGAGACTGCCTGAACCCCTTAGTTCTGCTCAAATAATAACGTAACTGCCTGTGAATATCCAAAGTATGCAAAATCTTCTCCCCTTTATTTTGGGGTTTGCAGAAAAAGTAGGCAAACGAATAGTTCGGTCGAAGGCCACACTACAAACCACTTTAGGCAGAAAGGAAGGATTAGTGCAAAGATACCCTATCCTTATGAAAAATCAGGAAAGGTTCCACTGCCATAAGGGCCTGTAATTCAGAAACCCTTCTTGCAGAGGTAATGGCCAACAAAAAAGCAGTCTTCCATGATAAATACTTTAACTCGGCCGTAGCTGCAGGCTCAAAGGTTGTAGAGTAAGCTTTTCCAACACAAAATTGAGATCCCAGGCAGGAGTAGGAGCTCATGGGGGTCTTATGTTCTTTGCCCCTCTAAGAAATTGCTTAAACAAAGGATGGGAAAATAAAGGAGGGTCACAGTCATAGTGAGCAGAAATGGCTGCAGCATGAACCTTTATCGAGGAGAAAGACAAACCCTTGTCCAATAACTCAGTAAGATACTGAAGAGAAACACTTAAATCAGGCTTGGAAACATCAAAGTCCTTCGCTTTGCTCCAAAGAAAAAATCTCCTCCATTTATCAGCGTAAACTTTCCTTGTACTAGGCCTTCTGGCCTCCAAAATAACATTCAAAACTTGTTGTGGAAGCTGAGACCCTCCAGGGTCTAAAACAGAATATGCCAGGCTGTGAGATGCAGAGACTGAATCTTGACATTGAGGAAGTGATTGCCCTCCTGAGACAAAGGATGCGGAATCAAAGGCAGAGGCCATGGAGGCTCCCGTACCAAACTCCTCAGTAGTGGGTACCAGTGCTGTCGAGGCCAATCCGGCGCTATCAGAATCATGGATGGCTTGTCTTTTCTGGCCTTCAGGAGTACCTTGGGAATGAGAGGCAGAGGTGGAAAGGCATAGACATGAAGATTGCTCCAACTGAATGATAGAACATCCACCTTCCAAGCTGTGGGATGAAACCTTTTTGTGCAAAACTTTGGCAACTGGTAATTTAGTGGAGAAGCGAACAGATCTATGTCTGGAGTCCCCCATAACACTGTCAACTTTTGAAACACATGAGGATCCAGTTTCCACTCGTGGGGATCCACAATTTGTCTGCTCAACACATCCGCTAAGGAGTTCTGTGCTCCTGGTAGAAACCTTGCCTGAAGATTGAGGTGTAAACTGAGAGCAGTCTCCCACAAAATCATCGCTTGCCTGCAAAGAGGTACGAATGGGTTCCCCTTGCTTGTTGATGTACCACATGACAGTAGTGTTGTCTGTTTGAATCAACACCTGCCCTGGGTGAAGTAAATCCTTGAAAGCCATCAATGCAAATTGGACTGCTAACATCTCCTTCAAGTTGATATGCAAATGTTGAAGTCTGACAGGCCACGTGTCTTGCACCCATTTTCCATTGAAGTGTGCTCCCCAAGCCTTGTCCGAGGCATCTGTCGTTAGAATCTGACTCGCCTCTGGTCGGGTCACAGAGAGTCCCTTGTTTAGGTGACATTCCTGAGCCCACCACAAAAATTCTTTCTGAATGCAAGGTATTATCTGAATGACAGTGTCTAGATCTTGGCAGTGTTGAGTCCATACATTTTTGAGATACCATTGAAGCTTCCTCATATGCAGTTTGGCATTGGGAAGCACCAGAATACAAGATGCCATGAACCCCAAGGCTTGAAGGACTGTCCTTGCAGTCAGCCTGGACTGTAGAGACATTTGATGGAAATAAAGAGAAAGGCTTCTTTGTTTGTCCGGGGTCAAAAAGGCCATCTGGGAAGCTGTATTCAGTCTCACACCCAGAAAGCACATGTGCTGAGAGGGTACTAGACTGGACTTTGTTTCATTCACAGAATACCCTAGGCATCTTAACACTACCATCACATACTGTAGATGCTGCAGAAGTTCGTCTTTGTGTTGTGCAATAATCAGGCAATCGTCCAAATAAGGATAAATCTGTATTCCTCTTAACCTGAAAAAGGCTATCACTGGAGCCAGAACCTTCGTGAACACTCTGGGCACAGTAGATAAGCCAAAGGGCAATGCAGAGAACTGATAATGTAAACTTCCAGCCCGAAAGCAGGTACCTCCTGCAACTGGGCCTGATAGGAACATGAAGATAAGCCTCTTTGAGATCCAGAGTTACCATCCAGTGATCTTTTCCCAACAGAGGTAAAAGCTGTTGTAACGTCAGCATTTTGAACTTTGGAATGTCCAGATAAGTGTTGAGGATAGATAAATCCAAAATTGGTCTCCACGTGTTCCCTTTCTTTGGTACTAGAAACAGGCGAGAATAAAATCCGAGTCCCACTTCTGACAGAGGAACTGGCTGTATAGCTCCTATTTGAAGAAGTAAAGAAATCTGCTTGTGAGCCTCTATCCTTTGCCGAGGAGGAGCGTCTGGCATGCCTTTGAAAGGAGGCAATGTATGGAAATAGAACTTGTAGCCTCGGTTTATAATGTCCAATACCCATTTGTCCTGGGTGACTGAAAGCCAGTTTTGCTTGAAGAGTGCTAACTTTCCTCCCAAAGGAGCTGCCAGGGAAGAAGAATCTGGCAGCTGAAAATGCAGGTCATTGGGCCTGTTTACGAAAGGACTGGCCCCTGCCCTCACCTGCAGATTGTGCAGGTGAACTCCAAGTTCTAGGCCTGAAAGTACTGTGAGCTCTGCCCCTGCCACGTCTAGATCTACCCCTAGACTGAGAATCAGAAGAAGGGTAGGTCCACCCCTTAGTAGGCCAATTTCTACTAAACTTTGGAGGTTGCACCTGCAAAAAATCTTTAACAGTCTGCATGGACTTAGCCTTGTCTTCCATTTTCTTCAAAACCGACTCCACAGGGGGACCAAACAAAACTTCAGACTGTAAAGGGGCATCCAGAATTCTAGTTTTAACATGCTCGGACAAATTCTGATCCTTAAGCCAGACGTGCCTAGAAAGAACTGAACCAGTGGCAGCCACCCTAGAAGAGGCCTGTACAGCATCAAAACCACATTGCAAAGAATGCTTACCCACCTGTTCAGAGACATGTACTAAATCTTGCAATTCTTTACACTCTATGCCCTCTGCCAAAGCATCCACTTTAGATTTTAGCTGAGAAAGGAGGAAATTCTGATATTTCAACATATGAAACTGGCAATTTAAAGCCCTCATTGCTAAAGTAGAAGAGGTATACACCTTCTTACCCCATCTATCCAAAGCTCTGGCTTCCTTATCTAGAGGAACCGGATTCTTTACAACAGAAGCTCTAACACCCTTAGGCCCCTGACTAATAGTTTCTGGGTCTGCCCTAGGACTCTTATACAGGTATTTATGAGCCTCAGGCACCCTGTAATACCTGTCCGGTTTAACTGGCAGGAGGCAAAGAATCTGGATTAAGGGAAGCCTCCAGAAAACATCTTGAACAACATCCAAAACAGGAGGTATAGCCAAGGGTCTATGCTGTGGTAAAAAAAGAATTCCCTAAGCCTCTTCCGTGAATCAGAGAAATCCTGTCCTTCCCACTTAAAATGCTCCCTCATGGAATGCAGAGTTTCTGAAAATGAAAAATCCTCTGGAGGAGAAGCAGAAGGAGTGGAATCCTCTGCATCAGAATCCGAATAAGGGGAAAATCTTGAATATCTGCAGCAGAAGAGTCTGAGTCATCTGAGGCCTGATCCAAACTTTCCAACTCTGGCTCCACCCTAGGCCTCTTATCAGGAGGGCATAGAACCTCTAATTAAAGTAATCAAATCTTCTGCCATTTTAAGCATGTGCTTTTAGGCACAGACCCTGAAGTACCTGGAGGGACACCAGAGGAAGGCAAAACAGACCTGCCCTTAGAAGAAGCCTTAGAAATAGTAGCAGAAGGCCTAACCACCTTAGGCATAGAAGGGAGAACAGTAACCTGAGAGGCCCCTTCAGCTTGACCTGACTCCTGTGAGACTACATCCTGCAAAATCAAAGTTTCCCCCTGAGACTCAACAGAAACTTCAGCCGGATCCACCTGCTCCACTGTAGGTTCTGCAGGACCGCGTCGAAGCGGACGAATCAACCTGTCTAGGTTTCAAGGATTTGTCTTTGCGCTTCTTCGTGGAAGCGGGCCGGAGGATCCGACGGCAGATTATAATTACACCGCTTACCAAAGACTAATCTAGCACAATCTAACCTTCTTTTTATAGTGCGCTTATTAAACCTAGCACAAAACCGACACCGACTTCATTAGGTGGTCCGGTCCCAAGCAAGGAATGCAAAGAGAGTGATAATCCCTATGCGGTATCTGTTTCCCACAAGAAGTACAATTATTCACTTTTCTGACATCCGGAATTAACTGAGGCAAGAAAAACAAAATATTCCCCAGCGGGTACTTAGCCAACTTGGTTTCGGTCTGAAACTCAGAATCGAAAATTTCAGAGCGCCGAGCGGCACTTGCAACGCTGCTTCTGCATCGGACCATGCGGCAAAAAAGACTGAGGTTATGACGTCGGTCATGCGCTTTTATACCCTGATGCTCTGATGTCAGATCTGAGCGCCCATGACCGACGTCAGCCTAATACTTTGGTATTCGGGCCGACCGAGGACAGCGGACTACCCATATGTAAGGACTGCAGCAATGTGAGATGAAGAACATCAGCAGATTTCTTCAGCTCCACCAATTTTATTACACTGACAGGAATTAATTACTTAAAAAATTAATTTTTGAAGTAATTTTCTTTCTAAATACGTTTGTTTTATATAGTTCTTGAACTATATCTAAAAAAGAAAGGAAATCTTAACAATATTCCTGTCAGAAATCACTGTGGAAATTTTCCTGTCAGTTTATCAGTCTGAAATGAGTTCCAGTAAGACAAATTCTCAAGACTCCAGCATCAAGAAAGAACTTCAGTCTCTGATAATTATAATCCAGCAACTTACTGATAAAATGGATAAAATGGATACTAAAATAGACACCTTCATAGAAAAACTACAAAACAAATAGACCTGTTACATACAGACCTGCAACAACAGAAGATCCAGATGACAGGCATAGAAGAAGCTGTGAATGACATGGAAAATAGAATCCAAGAAGAGGAAATCAACATTGAGTTTCTGCTGAAACAAAATACACATTTACAAACAAAGCTGGATGACCTGGAAAATAGATCTAGTAGCGATAACATTAGGATTTTTGGACTGCCAGAAAATATTGAAGGTAACAATATTACTTCTTTTTTAACAACTTGGCTCCCTAAAACTTTAGACTTACCAGAAGCATTCTCTTTTGATATCGAAGAGCACATAGATCTATAGCTAATACTAACTCTAACAAAAATATCCTAGATCAGTTATAGTTAGATTTCTATCATCTTTTGATAAAGAGATGGTTCTTAAATCTGCTTGGGCTAAAGCTCCTGTTAAGATTAATGAGACAACTGTGCGTTTTGACAATGACTATTCTTCCATGGTAATAGCTAAAAGAAAAGTTTTCTGCCACTAATAAGGGAGCTTAAAAAGCACAGTTTAAAACATACCTTCTGTTTCCTGCCAAGCTTAAAATCTTCCTTCCTGATGGTCCTAAGGTTTTCGATGATTTAGACTCTGCTTTACTGTTTGTCAAAGAAAAAGGATTTTGGATAAAATAGAAGAAATGGAATGGGCTAGTTCTTCATTAAAGAGATTGGCAACTGAAGCTTCGTGGAAGACTTCAGAGAAGAAGAAGAGACTAAAAACAAATGATTTGTTATATGTTTTTTCTCTCTCATCATTTTAGTTCATTATTAATCTTTTGAATATAGTTCCTGCATTTCCAGAAAGCCACAAATATTTTGGAAAAGATTGACTCTAAGTTATTCTCTATGTGCAAAGAAATGTTTTGTTTCATAACCAGTCAAAATACCTGAAGATTTAATGGCAAGCTGTGATTCAATTTGTTTCTCTTTCTGAAAAGAAGTAAGGTTAGTAATTTGATAAATTTTTTTATCTTTACCTTTTTTCCTTCTCCTTTTATTATTTTCTTTGTTTAAACAATGACATTCTATTTAGATTATGTAGTGGGTAAAGGGTGGGGGAGGGCAGGGAGAGAACAGTAATGAAAATATCATTAATAGAATAATAACATATTTATTCCTTGTAAAAGTTTTATAAGTTCTTCAAATGCTATTTCTAATTATACTTTCTTGATTATACTGCTTATGCTTGTTTGTAAATAATCTGTTATGCTTTAACTAATAATAATCAGAACTAAATAAGAGTAAATAATATGTTTTATTTTTAACTCTATTAATATAAACAGCAAGTAACATTCCATTGTATATACTGCTTACAGCTTTCTCTTACATTTTTTTATTTCTGCCTCACTCCCTTTTATTTTCTACTCTCTTTTTCTTTTCTTTATTAATATATAGAAATGCTTTTGATTGTGTGGGCACAGTGAATAATAGGATTTGTATGAAAATTGAGTTGGGAGAAGAATGTTGAGTTTTATTGCTTGTTGGTAATTTTGGGCTTAATTTCACTTACATAGAGGCTGTAATGATCTGTGGAATACATTGTGAAGGTTTTGTCATGTTTAGATGCATTTACACTGCTAAATTAATGTTTGTCACTAGTTTTTAATAAGTTTCCCGCCAAAATGTTAAGAGAGACAATCTGAGATGTGGGCTGTCTCATGCACAGTGTTCATGAGTTACTTCAGAAGCTTCAGCTCACAGAATTCTCACAGAGAAACTGAAAGCAGTTAGTATAACCTTTGACATAGTTATCACACTGACACACCACAGATTCAGGAAAATACTCTATTCATAAAATATGTCAGTTATAATGTTTTCTTTCATAACCAGTCAAAATATCTGAAGATTTAATGGCAAGCTGTGATTCAATTTGTTTCTCTTTCTGAAAAGAAGTAAGAGGCTGTAATGGTCTGTGGAATACATTGTGAAGGTTTTGTCATGTTTACATACATTTACACTACTAAATGAATGTTTGTCACTAGTTTTTAATACGTTTCCCGCCAAAATGTTAAGAGAGACAATCTGAGATGTGGGCTGTCTCATGCATAGTGTCCATGAACTACTTCAAAAACTTCAACTCACAGAATTCTCACAGAGAAACTGAAAGCAGTTAGTATAACCTTTGACATAGTTATCACACTGACACACCACAGATTCAGGAAAAATACTCTATTCATAAAATATGCCAGTTATAATGAGTCTAAATTATGTAGTTTCTTGTAGTAAGTAAATGTCTTATTTTAGAAGGCATAGAAAATGAAACATTTATTTAAATGTTTTTGAAAATCTACTTAACAGCAGCATAATAATCTGTGTTAGAAATTTGTGTTCCAAACATATACTTTACTATAACTCATTTAATTCATCTGATTGACAAGCATAAATAATCTTATAACTCTATTCTGGAAGAAATGTCATGTGATATATTTTAAAGCAGTAGGTTAGCATGATTGTAAAATCTGGTTACTAAAATGTGTTTGCTGTGAATTATTTTGTATAAAGCAGACATATTTATTCTAGGGACAGCAAGTAGGATAGTGCTCAACAAAGACACAACTCAGTGAGATCAGATATATATATATATATATATATGTGTGTGTGTGTGTGTGTGTGTATGTATGTGTATGTGTGTGTGTGTGAGTGTGATGGCTTTTTTTTTTATATAACAATGCAAGTGTTTCTGAGAATCTGCATAACTATCCAATATGATTTATAATAATTTCTATGAATACAATATTTTACTCTATTGACAAAATGAATGTTTGTCACAAGTTTTAATAAGTTTCCCGCCAAAATGTTAAGGGAGACAATCTGAGATGTGGGCTGTCTCATGCACAGTGTCCATGAACTACTTCAAAAGCTTCAACTCACAGAATTCTCACAGAGAAACTGAAAGCAGTTAGTATAACCTCTGACCTAGTTATCATACTGACACACCACAGATTCAGGAAAAATACTCTATTCATAAAATATGTCAGTTATAATGAGTTTAAATCATGTAGTTTCTTGTAGTAAGTAAATGTCTTATTTTAGAAGGCATAGAAAATGAAACATTTATTTAAATGTTTTTGAAAATCTACTTAACAGCAGCATAATAATCTGTGTTAAAACTTCTGTTCCAAACATATACTTTATTATAATTCATTTAATTCATCTGATTGACAAGCATAAACAATTTTAT
This sequence comes from Protopterus annectens, assembly GCF_019279795.1. Taxonomy (NCBI): domain Eukaryota; kingdom Metazoa; phylum Chordata; order Ceratodontiformes; family Protopteridae; genus Protopterus; species Protopterus annectens. The sequence goes on along the minus strand of NC_056737.1, from coordinate 1,557,973,991 downwards.
AATTCTATTCTGGAAGAAATGTCATGTGATATATTTTAAAGCAGTAGGTTAGCATGATTGTAAAATCTGGTTACTAAAATGTGTTTGCTGTGCATTATTTTCTATAAAGCAGACAGATTTATTCTAGGGACAGCAAATAGGATAGTGCTCAACAAGGACATAACTCAGTGAGATCAGATATATATATATATATATATATATATATATATATATATGTGTGTGTGCAAGTGTTTCTGAGAATTTGCATAACTATGCAATATGATTTATAATAATTTTTACGAATACAATATTTTACTCTATTGACAATAATGAGTTTAAGTAAATGCTCATATACAAACAATTCAAGATTTTTTTTGGAAGCTGTTAATAGTATTCACATGACAGAAAATAGATGCATCTTAATATATGTAATGTCTGAATCATATTAGCCAAATTTTTTGATTTAAATGAATGTTAGAACCTAATTTTCTCTCCTCTTGATTTCTAACATCAAGATTATTTGAATGCTATTTGAATACAAGTGTTATATATTACATAGATCTATATAGTAGTATGAACAGTTTAAAAAAAAAAGTTTATTTTAGTTTATATGATGCTGTTTTACCAAATGTGTAGTTTTGTCTTGATAGATAATTGAATTGAAAACTGTTAACCTCAGTTAAATATAACTAGTATTAAATTGATAAGGTGGTAGCTGAGGTACTGCTGCTTAGGGTAGGGGTTAACTTGAGTAGTAAATACTACTCTAAGTTGGAGTTTTCAACTCAGGCTGGATGCAAGGTTTAATCCTTACATTATTTTCACTTGTTCATTGTTATGTGTATATAGTTTTGACATCCACAATATATTTTGTACACTCATTGTCACTACAAACAAAATTGAATCCTATACAAAATCCCATAAGAGATTTAATAAATACAGCTATATTTAAAGGTACACCTAAAAGAGGAGATGTAACATTATTTATCTTGTTATTTCGATCATAAGATTCTTGAGTTTTAAAAATGCCAAATGACATCTTTAAAAGGAATTTCTTTAAACATTAATGGATTGAATAATCCGTGTAAAAGGGCAAGCCTAATAAGATACATTAATTTACACAAGGCCAATCTAGTCTTCCTGCAAGAAACCCATCACTTGAAAAAGATATTGATAAACTAGCCACTAATAAGTATACAGTATTGGTTAGTTCAGAGCACACTCAGAAAAAAGGAGTGGCTATTTTATGGAATAAAAGTATGCCCATTCCTAAAACCATTAAGTCTTATCAGGATGACAAAGGAATGTTTTGTATGGTTACAATACAAATTAATGGGAAGACTTACACTTTAATTAATGTATATTGGATACCTGGAATTGGTATTAATACAGTGAAACATCATATTGATAAGATCATATCATTCTCTATAGGGGATATTATTTTAGCTGGTGATTTTAATTGTATACTACATGAAAGTGATACTACCACTATAAGGAAAAGAAGAATTACATCTAAAGCAAAACATTTAAATGATTTTGCTAATTCTTATCATTTGAATGATATTAATAATCAGATAGATTCAAAATCATTACCATACACCTTTTTTCTAACAGATACAAAACTTATTCAAAAATAGATAGGGTCTTTATTTCTAACCAGATGGTAACAGATTTAATTAATTCCAAAATCATTTCATGTCCTATATCTGATCATAACTCAATTGTTTTTGAATTCATGATAAAAATACTCATAATGTTCAGATCAAAGGATACCAGCATACTTAACTCAGCTAAAAGACTATAAAGAATATATACTTTCAGAAGTACAACATTTTCTAGACATAAATAATACTCCTGAAGTCTCCATTGTCTATGTTTGGGATGCCTTAAAATCATATCTATATGGACAAAGTATCAGATGGTATAATAATAAAAGGAAATCTTGGGATAAGGAATTGTTAGATATTCAAAGTAAATTAGACTCTTATAAACATAATAATAAAGAAAATATTATGGACAAGAAAGTTATTGAAGAAATAAACAAACCAAATGAGAAATACAAAGAAATTTTAACTCATAAAGTTAAAATAACTTTAGAGAAATATAAGTTTTTGTCTTATTCAATAAGCCCCAAATACTTACATAGACTTAAAAATAAAACAAAAAGATTGAATAAACAAAACCATATCAAAGAAATCTTTTCTCTAAGGAAAAAGAATAATGTTTCTAGTATACCAGAAATACTGGATGAATTTAGAAATCACTTTCACAAGATTAACCATAACAACATTAACATGAAACCTAACCACAAACATGAATAAAAAGCTTAATAAACAACAGATTAAACTATTGGACAAGAGTATTTCATATACAGAAGTTAGTACACAAATAAATAAGCTTAAATCAAACAAAGCACCGGGTAATGATGGTATTATACCAGAGATATATAAAATCCTTTCTAAAACTACATATTCATTAATACATAAGGTTTTTATTTTGGCCCAAACTGAGTTAATAACCCCCCCATCTTGGCAATATACATTTATTTCACCAATTTTAAAACCTAATAAAGATCCAACTAGATGTTCTTCATATCGACCCATCTCATTACTTAATGTTGATTATAAAATGTTTATGAGTATTTTTGCTGATAGATTGAAGACAATCATCCCCGACATTATAGATATAGAACAGACGGGCTTCATTGTAAATAGAAATACTTTTGATGATATAAGAAGAACTTTAACATTAATTGATTTTGCAAATAGGAAAAAGAAAGATTTAACACTTATTAGTCTTGATATAGGTTCAGCATTTGATTCAGTAAGTTGGGACTATCTGTTTACCTTACTGAAATGCACAAACTTCTTTGATGCATTTGTAAATTTAATTGAGCATTTATACAAAGGCAGCTGGCTTATATTAAGGTAGGAACATATGTTTCACAAAAATACCCATTCTTAAAGGTACAAAGCAAGGATGTCCACTTTCTCCACTATTATTCACTTTAGTAATGGAGCCTTGGGCTAATTTGATTAGAAAAAGTACTGACATAGAGGGTTTTGAAATAGACGAAAATACAACATCAAAATTCAACTTTTGCAGATGATGTTCTAATTACATCAGCAGGATCTAATTCTTCTATGCAGTCTTTATTTGATAAAATGATGAATTTTAAAAGTATTTCTGGTTTAATATTCAATGAAGAAAAACTAAAATACTACCTATATATACACGAAAAATATTCTCATTAGTGATTTTACTAAATATGTACCCAATTCAGGTCAGATAACTTATTTAGGTATAATACTATCTAAAGATATTAAATCTATTATATATAATAACTATAATACCTGTTTTCTTAATATACAAAATCTTTTTAATACCTGGAATAATATGTTTTTACTATGGAGGAGAGACTTACAATTATTAAAATGATAATAGTCCCCAAGATTTTATACTTAATACAATCAATAATACTTTCACCTACAAAAATAATTATCAAGAAACTGAATACACTAATGTTAAATTTCTTATGGGCACCTAATAGACCTAGGATTGCATTAAAGAAACATACTAATAGCTGGTCTCAAGGGGGTATTTCTTTTCCAGACTTTAATTTATATATTATCTCTTCTATTATAAAAGTTATTACTTTATTAATAGATCAGTCATATATCGCAAAATGGAAAGATTATTGGGAGCTAATTAGTATGCACTTCATGAAAATCTCATCAACGCATAAAAATATGATTGTAAATAACTCCATGTTGTGGTTGCTAAAGGAATTTTGTACTTCACCTATTACACCTAAACATATGGTTTGTTACCCATTAAATATTATTATTAGTTATCGTAACTTTATATTCATGCACCCTAAGTATAGGGAATGGAATTTTATTGTATTCCCTATAATGTATACTCAGGGTATGCTTATGTCATCTACTTCTGAAGGAGCTCATTTAGCTATAGATAATGATCTAAAGTACTGGTATCAGCTGATATCTGATAATAAAGTTAAAAATCTAGATTTCTTAAAACAAGAATTTGATCTAAGAGAAACTTGCTGGTTAGAGGTTCAGATCTTTAGACAACATCTCATTGATAGAATAGATCTAATGTCTATAACAGTTAAAGAATCTATTCCAAAACTGATTGATTACTCGATATTAAATTTACAGCATAAAGTTTCTGATAAAGGTAAACTTTCATATATACATAAAATTATCAGACAAGAAACTTTTTACAGTGTAGATTCATACTGGAATTATTTCACCTCTATTAATGGGGACCCACCAACCCAACAAGATAAACAATATATATTGGAATCTGCATATAGAACTACATCTTCCATTGTCTGGAGACTTTATACATGGAAATTTTTACATAGATCTTTTTATACACCTTTGATGATGAATAAAATAAATAATAAAGATAATCTATGTAAGAGATGTAATGTAGAAATTAATGCTGACTGGGCTCATATGTTTTATGACTGTATGAAGTTGAAAGAATACTGGAAGTCAATTAATGAATTTTTGCAGGCTCTTTTTACAGATAATTTCATTATTTCTAAGTCTCTTATATTATTCAACACACCTGTACCTCAATGTGTTAAAAAGATTAAGCTTCCCTTGTTATGGTCTATCCTAGCAGTGGCCAGGAAAATAATAACTAGAAATTGGATTTCAGATACACCTCCTTCGTTCAATGAATTTAAAAATGTTATGAATATAATGTGCCATATGGAAATAAACACAATTAGAATGAGAACAACTAGAAAAACATCATATTATATTGTATGGGATAATTTACAAAATTTGTTATTTTAGTTTAATTAATTGATCTGATTGTAGTGGATGTCTTTGTAAATACTTTAGTTGTTTTGTTGAATATTATAATAATACCTATTTTTAATTACTTGTATAAAATTGTTATGATATTTCTCTTATATGTTAAAACAATAAACCTGTTTTGAAAAAAAAAAGAAACAGGCTTACCCAGATGAGGCTTAGAGAAAGACACAAAAAGCTGATATGACTTTCACAAACTTTTGATACTATGCAAATAGAAATGCAGCTGCATGTGAACATCAACTAAGTGTAATTTGTATTCCCCTTTGTTCAGTAATTCGGGAAGAAAACTGGCAAATTAATAACCTGGTTAAGGTTTGCTTCAGAAGCCACCTTCAATAAGAAGAATGGCTTAGTCCGAAGAGAGACTCTTGTCTCTTATGAAAGACCAAAGGGGCTTGACACATACAGTGCAGTGAAAAAGTATTTGCCCCTTTCCTGATTTCTTTTTTTTTTTGCATGTTTGTCACACTTAAATGTTTCAGATCAAACAAATTTAAATATTAGACAAAGATAACCCAAATAAACACAAAATGCAGTTTTTAAGTGATGATTTTATATATTAAGGAAAAAAACTCTCCAAACCTACATGGCCCTATGTGAAAAAGTAATCCCCCCCCCTTGTTAAATCATGAAGTAACTGTGGTTAATCACATTTTTGGAAAGCTGAGCTCAATTTCATTAGCCACACCCAGGCCTGATTACTGCCAGACCTGTTGAATCAACAGATCACTTAAAAAGAACCTGTCAGACAAAGTGAAGTAGGCCAAAAGATCCCAAAAAGGAAGACATCATGCTGTGATCTAAAGAAATTCTGGAACAGATGAGAAACAAAGTAATTCACATCTATCAGTCTGGAAAAGGTTGCAAAGCCATTTCTAAAGTTTTGGGACTCCAGAGAACCATGGTGAGAGCCATTATCCACAAATGGAGAAAACATGGAACAGTGGTGAACATTCCCAGGAGTGGCCGCCCTACAAAAATTACCCCAGAGTGCAGCTACGACTCATCCAAGAGGTCACAAAAGAACACAGAAAGTACAGTTTTGTACCTACCATAAATGTAGATGTCCGATAGATATGCAACTGCAGTCATAACATATGGCTTGTCCTGCCTCAGGCAGCCCTCGGTCGGCCGGATTCCAAAGTCTGGGTCCGGCGTCGGAGTCGCCTCTCCGACGTCAGAACGGCTGGAGTAAAAAGGCATCGGCCGACGCCATCTTCTTCAGTGTTTCTTGCCCCAGACGCCAGGTGCCCTCCTAGGAAGGCTAAATTTAGTGAATGGATAAACAATTCCAGACATGCACAACAGTAATAAACAGATACACCATAGGAGATACCCCCAGCTAATAGGAATAGGGGTAGTGGACCCATAAAGAAAGTTGCAGAGGGGTAGGAGGGTGGGAAAATCCGACTGCAGTTGCATATCTATCGGACATCTACATTTATGGTAGGTACAAAACTGTACTATGTCCTTCAAGAATGCAACTGCAGTCATAACATATGGGTTGAATACCATAGCCAAGCTGGGGGTGGATGGAACTAAGAAAGGGATGGTGTAGCTAAAATGCCCTGCAGGACTGCCGAAGCAAAGCCTGCTCGGGATCTGGAGTATAAGGGCAGGTTGTAGTGCTTGCTAAATGTATGCACGGAGCTCCATGTAGCAGCCTCTAGAATGTCCTTTGTAGCCACTCCTCTTAGGAAAGCTGTGGATGTGGCTATAGCTCTGGTGGAATGTGGCCTAATATTGGCTGGTACACCTTTTCCATGGAAGGAATAGCAGAATCTGATGCAGTGTCCAATCCATTTTGAAATTGTTTGTTTGGAGATTGCTTTTCCTTGTACTCCAGCAGCATAGGCTACAAACAGTTGGTCAGACTTTCTGGTGGCCTTAGTTCTATCCAAGTAGTAGCGTAGTTGCCTGTGTATGTCCAAAGTATGCAGCAGTTTTTCCCCCCTGTTTTGCGGATTGGGGAAGAAAGTAGGCAGGTGAATAGCTTGATTTAGAGACACCCTGGAAATTACTTTTGGCATGAATGTAGGATTGGTTCTTAGAGAAACTCTGTCCTGATGAAAAATGAGGAAGGGAGGTACTGCCATGAGTGCCTGTATCTCCGAGACTCTTCTTGCAGATGTGACTGCCAATAGAAAAACTGTTTTCCATGATAGAAATTGCATTTCTGAAGTTGCTGCTGGCTCAAAAGGAGGAAGAGTTAATTTTTCCAAAACGAAATCGAGGTCCCATGCAGGTACTGGCTGTTTTCTGGGAGTTTTGATATTCTTTATCCCCCTTAGGAACTGTCTTAGCAAAGGATGTGAAAACACTGGTGGATCACAATTGTATTTTGCTGAGATTGCTGAGGCGTGAATCTTTATAGAAGAATATGAGAGTCCAGTATGAAACATTTCTGCAAAGTATTCCAATATCTGAGGTATACTCAGTAATGTTGTATCCTGACCCCTTGTTGGCATTCCAGATGCTGAATCTCTTCCACTTGGCTGAATAGGTTTTTCTTGTGGAAGGTCTGCGTACTTCCAGTAAGATCTCTTGAACTTTTTTGGAAAGAGAGATAGCGGAAGGAGTCATGGTAACCTCCAGGCTGTCAGATGCAATGTTTTCAGGTTTTGATGGACAGTCCTGTAATTGTGCTGTGTTAGAAGCAGGGGCCATAGGGGCAGAGGCCACGGTTTGGTCCGAGTTATGCTCAACAGCAATGGGTACCAGTGTTGCCTTGGCCAGTCTGGAGCTATCAAAATGCCTGTTGGTTGTTCTGCTTTGATCTTCAGTATCACCTTGGTCAGCAGAGGTAGAGGAGGGAATGCATAAACTTTTAGGGAATTCCAGCTGAAGGAGAGAGCATCCGTTTTCCAGACTAGAGGATGGTGGGTCCTTGTGCAGAACTTTTCCAGGTGATGATTCATGTGAGAAGCAAAGAGATCTACGTCCGGTCTTCCCCATGTCTTTGTTATTTGTGAGAAAATGTGAGGATGCAGCATCCATTCGTGTGGATCCAAGAAATTTCTGCTCAGCTTGTCCACCAGTACATTGTCCTTGCCTGGCACAAACTGGGATTGCAAATGTATCTCCAGACTCAGGGATTTTTCCCAGAGAATCATTGTTAGTCTGCAGAGGGGATATGAATGAGTGCCTCCCTGCTTGTTTATATACCACATGACAGTGGTGTTGTCTGTCCTTATTAGCAAATGTCCTTGTTGTAGTGATTTTTCGAAAGTCTCGATTGCATGTATCACTGCCAACATCTCTTTTTGGTTTATGTGCAGATGTCTTTCCCTTGGTGTCCACAGACCTTGAATGCATCTGCCCTCCATGTGTGCCCCCCATCCATGATCTGAGGCGTCTGTTGTAATCTTTTGACCTGCTTGAGGTCTGTTGAAAGACATGCCTTTGTTTAACTGACTTGCTTGAGCCCACCACAAAAATTCTTTTTGCAGACATGGAATGAGTGGGATTACGTCCTCTAGGCTTTGGCTGTGCTGGGACCATAAGCTTTTTAAGTACCATTGCAGCTTTCTCATATGAAGTCTTGCCAAAGGTATCAGAAGAATGCAAGATGCCATGAACCCCAGGGCCTGCAGGATTTTCCTTGCAGTCAGCTGGGAGAGCTTTGCTAGGCCTTTGAAGTACTCTGGTAACTGCTGTTGTTTTTCCTCTGTGAGGTAGGCCATTTGAGTTTCTGTGTCCAGTTTGGCTCCTAGGAAAATAATCTGTTGGGATGGCAGTAGTCTTGATTTCTGTATGTTGACTGTGTATCCCAAGGCCTGCAGTAGTTGAATGACATAGTCCAAGTTTGCTATTAAGGTTTGTTTGTTGTCTGCTTGTATGAGGCAGTCGTCCAGGTAGGGGTATATTTGAATCCCCTGGCGTCTGCAGTGTGCCACTACTGATGCCAGGCATTTTGTGAACACTCTGGGTGCAGTAGATAAGCCAAACGGCAATGCTGAGAATTGATAATGCTCTGTCCCTGCAATAAATCTGAGGTATCTTCTGCAGCTTTGTCTGACTGGGACATGCAGGTATGCCTCCTTGAGGTCCAGAGTGACCAGCCAAGACCCCTTGCCCAGCATGGGAAGGAGTTGCTGCAACGTCAGCATTTTGAACTTTGGCACAATGAGAAAAGTATTTAGAGTAGACAAGTCCAGTATAGGCCTCCATTTTTCTTTTCTTGGAACAAGGAACAGTCTTGAATAAAATCCCTGGCCTTGTTCCTGAGGAGGAACCCTTTCTATTGCTTTTATACTTAACAGCTTTGAAACTTGAGTGAGTGCCTCTGCCCTTTGATGATGTGGCAGGTTTGGCATGCCTTGTCTTATTGGTAAAGTATGGAAGTGGAATCTGTAACCCTTGTCTATTAAATCCAGAATCCAGTTGTCCTTGGTTAAGATATGCCAGTTTTCTGAGAATAAGGATAACTTTCGCCCAAAGGTGCTTCTCTTTGAGCCTTTGTAGGCGGTATGAAAGTCAAGTCATTGTGATTGTCCTTGTGGTGCAGCTGGGCTGCCTGCGCCACTTCTTTGATTTGGAGGTTGCCATTGGCGGCCCCTGTAGGATCCTAGGTATTGTCCTCTACCTCGGGCACGCCTGTTTTTTCCCCTTTGAAACTTGTCAGAGTCTGGGAAGGACCAATTCTTTGAAGGCCAGTTTCTGCTGAATCTGGGTGGCTGAACCTGGAGGAAATCCTTGACGGTCTGTACTGACTTAGCTTTTTCCTCAATGGATTTCAACACATCTTGTGCATTACCACCAAAAAGCTTCTGTTTTTCCAGAGGTGCATCAAGTAACTTTACTTTTACATGGTCTGGCAATGGCTGATCTTTTAACCAAGCATGTCTACGTATCACAGCCCCAGTCATAGCTGCCCTACATGAAGCCTCCAATGCATCATAACCACACTGAAGAAAATGATTGTTAACCTGCTGAGTGTTATGTATATGATCCTGCAATGCTTTTCTATCAATAGGCTCAGGAGAGGCTAGCTTTTTCTGTAAATCATCCAGTAAAAAATCCTGGTATTGAAACATATGAAAAAGGCAGTTAAGTGACCTCATGGCTAGGGTGGTAGCGGTATAAACTTTTTTACCCCATCTCTCCAGGGACCTAGCTTCCCTATCCGCTGGTAGTGGATTCTTGGCAGTGGAAATAGCCACTCCCTTGGGGCCCTGTGAAATAGTTTCTAGATCCACAGAGTGGGCCTTAAAGAGATGTTTGTGAGTGTCAGGGACCCTATAATATCTGTCTCGCTTGACAGGAGCAGGGGGGAGAGTATCAGGGTTAGCACTGGAGTCAGAGAAAACAATCCAAAACATCCATAACTGGAGGAATAGCTAAAGGTCTGTGCTGGGGAAGCTTGAGGAAGGTACGTAGCCTTTTCCTGGAATCAGAGAATTCCTGACCCTACCATTATGTTCCCTCATAGAGTGCAGGACTTCACCAAACGAGAAATCCTCTGGAGGGGAGGCAGAGGGAATTGATTCCTCAGCATCAGAGTCCTCATAGGCCTGGAAGGATTCTTCTTGGGTATCTGAATGCTCAGAATCCCCAGAGGCTTCATCTGAAGAGAGGTTGTCAGCCTGCTCAGTTCTGGGCCTTTTCTCTGCAGGTGGCTGAGAACCTCTGTCTGGGTGAGGCTAAGACCCCCTGATAAGAGAAATAAGATCTGCAGCAAGAGACATGATCTGTTTATCAGAAGAAGGGGCCTGAGCAGCAGGTTTAGGATGGGCCTTGGCCTGGCTGGCGGCCTTAGCACGTGCAAAGGCCTTGATGGACATGGATACAGGAGGCCTTGCAGCCCCACGTGCAGGAGTAACCTTGTCTACAGGAATGGTGTCGGGTAGATCCAGAACTTCGGTTTCCGGAGGAAAATCAACAACCGGCACCGGAGAGGTCTCGAGACCGAAGGGCGTGCCGCTGTGTCGTCGGCCTGGAGCGGTTGAATTACCGCTTCCGAAGGGACCGAAGCACTAGCGGAGGGTTTAGGAGTTGCATCGGTGGTGGACGCGGGCCGAGGATGCCAGTCCCGGTCCTTTCATTTTTTGGTAGATTGAGTTGTCGGTAGATCCGACGGCATGATATACGCGAAAGATTCACCGAAAAAGTCTTCGGCAAACTCTGCCCAGCGCCTGAGAGTGCACTTATTAAAGCAAGCACAGGCAGCACAGGCCGAGTCGTTGTGGTCTGGGCCCAGGCAAGGAAGGCAGTAAGAATGGAAGTCCTTATGAGGTATTTGTTTACCACAAGACAAACAATTATTAACTTTCTCAATTTGTTCTGACATCGGCTGAGGCAAGAAAAAATGTTCCCCAGCGGGTACTTAGCTTTAGATGACTTGGTACTGAAAACACAGGAGCTGACCGACCGGCACTTGCGAACTGCTTCTGCTTCGGGCACCGTGCGGCAAGAAAGACTGAAGAAGATGGCGTCGGCCGATGCCTTTATACTCCAGCCGTTCTGACGTCGGAGAGGAAGCGACTCCGGCCGACGCCGGACCCAGACTTTGGAATCCGGCCGACCGAGGGCTGCCTGAGGCAGGACAACCCATATGTTATGACTGCAGTTGCATTCTTGAAGGACATCAACATCTAAAGAACTGCAGGCCTCACTTACCTCAGTTAATGTCAGTGTTCATGACTCAAGCATAAGAATGAGACTGGGCAAAAATGGAAGGCATGGCAGAGTTCTAAGGCGAAAACCACTGCTGACCAAAAAGAACAAAGGCTTGTCTCACTTTTGAGAAAAAAACATACTGATGACATCCAAGACTTTTGGGAAAATATTCTGTGGACTGACGAAACAAAAGTTGAACTTTTTGGAGGTGTGCATCCCATTACATCTGGCGTAAAAGTAACACAGCATTTCAGAAAAAGAACATCATGCCAACAGTCAAACATGGTGGTGGTAGTGTGATGGTCTGGGACTGCCTTGCTTCTGGACCTGGGCGACTTGCTGTGATTGATGGAACCATGAATTCTTCTCTCTACCAAAAAATCCTGAAGGATAATGTCCGGCCATCAGTTCGTGACCTCAGTCTGAAGCGCACTTGGGTTCTGCAGCAGAACAATGATCCAAAACACACCAGCAAGTCCACCTCTGAATGGCTTAACAAAATTAAGGTTTTGGAGTGGCCTAGTCAAAGTCCGGACTTGAATCTAATTGAGATGCTGTGGCATGACCTTAAAAAGGCGGTTCATGCTTGGAAACCCTCCAATATGGCTGAAGTAAAACAATTCTGCAAAGAAGAGTGGGCCAAAATTCCTCAACAGTGATGTGAAAGACTCATTGCCAGTTATCGTAAATGCTTGATTGCAGTTGTTGCTGCTAAGGGTGGTACAACCATTTATTAGGTTTAGGGGCAATTACTTTTTCACATAGGGCCATGTAGGTTTGGATAGCTTTTTCCTTAATAAATAAAATCATCACTTAAAAACTGCATTTTGTGTTCACTTGGGTTATCTTTGTCTAATATTTACATTTGTTTGATGATCTGAAACATTTAAGTGTGGCATACATGCACAAAACATACATTTGTGTGGCATACATGCACAAAAATAACTTTTTCATTGCACTGTAACACGTGTAGTTCAGAATCTCTCTTGGCCGAGGTAACAGCCACCAAAAAAGCAGTCTTCCAAGAAAAGAATTGTAAATCAATGGTGGAAGCTGATTCAGAGGAAAAAACAAGAACTGTAAGACCAAAGTTAGATCTCAAGAAGGTGTGGGGTCCTTAATAGGAGGCCGAAGAAGAAAGGTACCCTTCAAAAAGGCCTTACACAAAGCTTGGACAAAGCCAAGGAAGCCAAATTCTCATCCACAAGAAAATTTGAAATTGCTGCCAACTGAACTTTAACAGTAGAAAAACTAGCCCCATTATTAAAAATATGGGCTAGAAAATCCAAAATGGCAGGAACTGGTGCTGTAAAAGGATCCAGATCATACTGAAAACCCACATCGAAAAACATTTCTACTTGCTGGACTAGACCTTCCTGGTAGAAGGCTTATGAATCACAATCAAGATCTTCTTGACAAGAGAAGACAGCCCAGGAGTCCTGACTGTCAGGGAAACTGGAGCAGCCAAGCAGTGAGCTTCAGGCTGACTAAATCCGGGTGAGAAACCCCTGAATGGGTGTGTGATCAGATCCGGAACCGGATTCAGGGTCCAGGAAGAACACACTAGATGAGACCTCAGAGTAGGGAACCAAATTTGACAAAGCCAGAATGAGGCAATGAAGATGACTGAGCTCCTCAACCGTTGCGCTTTCTGCTTTCTGAATAAACTTGGGGATCAGAGGAAGAGGAGAATAAGCATAAAGTAGACCGGAGGGCCAAGCATGGACTAGAGCATCTCAAGGGAGACTCCCCTGGAGGGGGGAATCAGAGCGAAATGCACGCTGCACTTCACGATGTTAGGAGAGGCAAAGAGATTGCAGCAAGGATGGCCCCACTTTTGGAAGATCGTGTCCGCTACTGATGGTTTCAGAGACCACTATCAGATTAGATCTGCTCAGCCTGTTCACTAGAATGTTGGACTTCCCTGGAATGTGCGTTGCCACCAGAAAATGGTTGGAAGAGATCACCCACTCCCACAATCTCATGGCCTTGCAGCAAAGGGGATAAGATCTAGTTCCTCACTGTTTGTTGATGTACCAGACTACTGACACTTTTTCCATCTGGATGGCAATCGTTCTGGTAGGAAGAAAGGCATGGAGAGCTTGCAACACCAAAAGTACTGCCCTTACTCCTCCATGCAATGCCCCCCCCCACATGAGCAGGTAGGTGTCTGTGGTCACCGTGATCAAGGGGGAAGGAAGAACAAATGGGCAGCCCAGAAGAAGTTCCAGGGACTGAAGCCACCACTGGAGAGCATACCAGCAAACTTGGGACAGCCAAACCAGATATGACAATGGAAGGTCGGGAAGGGACCATCGAACCGCGAAGGTCCAGTGAAGAATCCTCATGTGAAGGTGTGCGGTTGGTAGAAAGGGGATCGTGGCTGCCACGGACCCCAACGTCTGAAGGACCATACATGCAGGGGGAAGCGGAGTCTGAAGAATAGGCTTTACGTGATGCTGAAGCGACAATAACATGTCTGGAGGCAGAAGCACCCTACCCTGTATAATGTCCAACCAAGCACTTATGAAGTCCAACACCTGAATAGATACCAGGTTTGACTTGGCAAAATTTATCATGATGCCCAGGGATGGGGCGAGGCAGAGAAGACAATCCATGGCCTGAATCAGTCAATGCCTGGAGGGAGTGGAAAGGAGCCAATTGCTTAGGTAGTGGAAGACCTGAAACCCCCTGCAGCCGCAGGTGTGCTGTCACTACCATTATCAATGTGGTAAACACTTGTGGGGCAGAAGTGAGTCCAAAGGGGAGCACTCTAAACTGAAAATGATTGGCTCCCAGCCAGAAGCAGAAGAACTGTCTGGAGCATCTGCTCATCTTGATATGATAGTACTATAGTTGTTCATCTGCAAAAAGGCCAGAATGGACAGTAGGGTGACCATCCAAAACTTTGTCTTGGCAATGGACAGGTTCAGGGTAGAAAGATCCAGGATGGGTCTTAAGTCCCCTGTTTTCTTTGTCACCAAAAAAGAACCTAGAATAAGTGCTTGATCCAGACTGGTCTGGGGGGATGGGCTGGATGACTCATTTTTCGAGCAGCCTGCCGATTTCTATGGCTGTCTCCCCCCGTTGATGAGGTGGAATGTCCGGGAGGTGTTTAGTCAGAGAGGGAGGATGAAGAAAGGTGATGGAGTATCCTCTGGATATGCTTTGCAGCACCCAACAATCATTCGTGATGGACTCCAAAGCTGTTGGGTGCAGAGATAGATTCTCCCAACTGCCTCCAGAGAAGAGCAGTTGGGCAATCCCTTAAGTCTGTTGAAAGGGTCTGTCCAAGAATGAATCTCGAGACCCCTGGTTCTTCAGACCCCCTCTGTCACGAGGGTGACATCTGTCATATCTCCCTCTGCCCATGAGGGAAGACAGACCTTGAGCATTCTGGGAAAAACCCTGAGACTTTTGAAACCACATCTTCTTGACCTCACGCTGTTTCCTTGAAAAGGATCTTTGTGGAGTAGAGAAGCAAATCCCAACAGCAGACAAGGTCTTCCCATCTTTCTCACTCTGGGTCAGAGTGTCATGAACAGTTTCGCCAAACAAAGTTGAACAATCAAAGGGAGCATTCCTGAATGACACCTTGAAAGATTCTGAAAAGGCACAAAGCCAGAGCCAGGCGTGTGGCCTAATGGCCACAACTGTCATGGCAGCTCTAGAGGCACTCAGATGCATGAGAAAGCAGCCTCAGGAACATGTTAGAAATGGCAGTTTGGGTGGCCATGCGGGAGGAGAAAACCGTCTCCTCTGCCAACACAGACCCTGGGGCAGATTCAGTGACCTCCTTAACCAGTACCTTTGCAGTCTAATAACATGGGCCAACTAATTCACCACACATAGAGCAAAGGTGGCTGAAGCATACACCCACTTCTCAAAGCGGTCAGTCACCCCAGACTCTTTGTCTGGAGGATGGACTGAGGAGCTCTCCTGGGCCAGCTCCTTCTTGGTGGCTGCCACAACCACCATGGCATTGACTGGGTAACCCTTTGACCAATGGGACCTGTCCAATGGAGCACTGAGACCCTTGTCTGGGTACTTAGGGATGGGCTCAACCATGTCCAGTTGCTTCCATACCCTACTAGAAATAAGATCCACCACTAGATCTACAGGGGGACCCAAGAAGTAGAAGATCCTGTGCCAAACGCCTCCAGGAATACAGACTCATCTGGGTTGGGCTTGAGGGTAGACCACCCACCTCTCTGGCATAGGATTTCCATAATGTTCCCAAATGAGACATCATCAGGGTGTGACTGAGGGGAAGCCTCCCCTTCATCCAAGTCTGTATCATCAGTGAGAGACTCTGGTGGGGAGTCTAAGAGCCTCCTCTTGCACATATGCTTCTGAAGAGCCTCATCAGGGAGAAACTCCAAGGATGGCTCAGAAGCTTTGGGGGATTCCTGCAGAGGAACCTCCTGGGATGGTCAGGCAGCAGGCTGTCCCTGAGGGGGCAGGACAGAAAACTCTGGCAAGGAAGCAGAAAGAGCCAGGATGGAATCTGAGGACGAGAGTGTCAAGGCTCTTGAAGGAGCCAAGAGGACCCTCTCCCACCAGGGCTTTTTCAGAGACAGTACGTGCAGGTATGGCATACTGGGACCTCTGTTGCAAAAGCACTGGATAGAGCGAGTACACTTACGCACGGAATTTAAACTTCTGACGTGTGTATTACATTTACACACATCGGAAGTTTAAATTCCGCGCATAAATGGACTCACTCATTGTGTATCATAGGATTGTGGGCTGTAGCGGTTGATGGGACTGTGTAATCATGACGTGGGCTGCTGATTAGCCCTGTTACTCTCGCATTCTCTTCCCACACTTTAGTTACGAGGAGAGAGTAAGAGGAGAGACAGTCTATGGTGTGTGTGATATCAGATTTGTCTGTTTTTTTGGGGCTGTTGAGAGGGCCACACCAATCAGATGCTTTATTTTTTTTCCAATTCCTGGCATACTACTACTCTGTGAAACTTAAGGCCCGTGGCATTTACTTTTTTTTTTAAAAGCTGGCAGGGTTTAACCACATACTAGGGAGGCAGTGTGTGTGTGTGTGTGTGTGTGTGTGTGTGTGTGTGTGTGTGTGTGTGTGTGGGGGACTGTTGATTTTCTTTTTTTTAATACACTGACTGGCAGTAGGTTAGAGTCAATGAACCGTCAATGGAACCACTGTCCAGATGATTCCTGTGGTCTGTGTGTTTTTTGGGGCTGTTGATAGGCAGGGCCAACCAGATAGTTTATTTTTCGCCTGGCAGGATCAACCTACTCTATCTGTGAAACCTTTAAGGGCAGTGGCGTTGACTTTTTTTAATATGTTATAAGTTGGCAGGGTTTAACCAGATACTAGGGAGGCAATGTGTTTGGTGGAGTGGGAGTGGGACTGTTGATTTTCTTTTTTTTTTTAAAACGCTGACTGGCAACAGGGCAGGGTCAATGAAGACCCATCAATGGAACCACTGTCTAGATGATTCGTGTGATCTGTCTGTGTGTTTTTGAGGCTGATAGGCAGGGCCAACCAGATACTTTATTTTTCACCTGGCAGGATAAACCTACTCTGTCTATGAAACTTTTAAGACCCGTGGTGTTTACTTTTTTTATATATGTTATTATGTATAATCTGGCGGGGTTTAACCAGATACTAGGGAGGCAATGTGTTTGGGGGACTGTTGACTTTCTTTTTTTAATACACTGGCAGGCTCAACAGAACCAGATGATTCCTGTGGTATGTGTGTTTTTTTGGGGCTGTTGATTGGCAGGGCCATCCAGGTACTTTATTTTTTTCCTGGCAGGGTCCACCAGATACTAGTACTGTGTGTGTTTAAGGGCCATTGTGTTATACTTGACTTAAGGAAGTGTGAGCTTGTCACGGTCACTGAGCAGGGGTCATGTAAAAGGTGGTAGTGTCAATACTGATGAGTAAGGGGAAGACAGAACATGAAAGTGCCATTCATGCTGAGTAGGATGCTTTTCGGTGCATGTTGACAACACCGCATGCAACTTTACAGCTAACATTAGCAGAGATGACATTCATGGCACCTCTGCTTTGTAGATGTATGGCACTCTGTACCTCTTCTTATAAGGACAGAGCACCATTTTACAGTGCAGAGACCCTTGATCTATCCATGTGTAATGCACAGCTGTATGGATATAGCTTACCATGTTTGGGAGGAGATGAGGAGAGTCAGATGAGGCTGTCCGGGTTTTAGTCTACAGGATGATTCACAGTACAGAAACAATAATACATTTTCAGTAAATGAACTCTGAAGCATGTGCAACTGTTTTTACTTCTGAGCTGTGATCAACATGATTTCTGTGAAAGCGTTTATTCGCTAATGAAAAAAGTCTGTCTGAAAAGCCATTACCATGAGGAACCAGAGTAATAAACAGCTAAAATAGATGCTAGTGGAAATCTCATAGAGCTGATTAAAGTGGTAGTCTGCAGCTCTGACAGAGTAACCCTAAGACAGTGTTTAGACTACGGCTTCCAACTGTTTTGATTCTCACACTCACTTATAAAAGACTAAAATATTTGAACTTGTATAGTGTCTCATAAAGAGATTTAAGATGACCTTATTTGGGTATTTAGGGCATTTAGAGGCAACCACTTCTGGGAATGTTTGGGGTTATCAAAAGTGTACTAATTGGTTGTCTGAGATAGTAGCTGATACACGGAATAGACCACCAATTTACATTAAAGCAAGCATTAATGAAGATATTTTTAAGAACAGCCTGAACAGTTATTATGGACACAACTGTTTTAGCATATTGGCAGGGTAGAAGGGCGTTAATGCCCATGCTTGAAATATTTTTATGTATGCATTAATAGTGTGTCCTCCTCAATATAATGTAGTAAGTAACTTGTATATTTCCTGATTTGTCTGTGTCACAGCTTCTTCTTTTAATGTGACTGAGATGGCAGCAAACGTATAAGCTCTAATCTTGCATATGTACAAGTGGTCTTAAAATTAACATAACATTGCCCCAGACTTAATAGTATATCATTCCTTGTTATAGCTTTTGCATTCCAGATAACAGATGAAGGTGAGACAGTTGGCTGTCCTCAACATTTCAAGTAATCTGGTCCAATGGCAATGTTCCAGAAGTGTTCCTAACTAGAAAGAGGAAAATGGTCTGAAAGGGGAAAATGGATAAATTAAGGCTTGCAAAACTTATTAAAATGCAGTTTATATCAAGCACATAAATTCTTCTTTTTATAGGTTGCATGGTTATAACCTGGCAGGGTTAACCAGATACTAGGGAGGCAATGTGTTTTGGGGACTGTTGATTTTCTTTTTTTAATACACTGGCAGGTTAACCAGATTCCTGTGGTCTGTGTGTTTTTTTTGGGGGGGGGCTGTTGATAACTGTCCTCAGTTCTGGTCTGGAATGTTTAATGTTTTGTGGTATGTATCACTAATGGAAATTGCATTATACATTTAGATATCTACCCATATTGTATTGTATTTTATTTATTTCAGTTTAACTGGGGTAGAATACTGGTCTGTTTGGGCCATTTTACAGATTTAGCCCAGGAAATTAAAATAAAGTACAGACTACAAAATTGGTATTACAGCATCACAGGAAAGTAACAAAATCCATAAACTTACAATATAAATTCATTCTGAAATGGTAGAGAGAGAGAAAGAGAAGATTTTGTCATTAATAATTTAGTAGAGAGGTAAAGAGATATGGGTAGGGTTGCCACCTGTCCCACTTTGGGAGGGACAGTCCCTCTTTGGGCAGTTGTGTCCTGACAAAAAATTGTAAAAATAGCAAATGTCCTGAGATTTTAGGACAAAATTATTTCCTATATTTTATGTAATAGTTGCATAAAACAGTTATTCTGTATCTGAAATACCTAAATGTTATAAGAAACAGAATAAGCAACTAAAATGCTACAAGAATACATTTTTTATTTAGGCAAAAAAGTTAAGTTCTTTCCTTTGTACTGGCCATGGGTATGTGTCGGCCTGTAAAATCTGATGTTTGTAACAAAAATGTCCCACTTTGGCCATTTGAAAAGGTGGCAACCCTAGATATGGGTATTAAAAGGGAGAATAAAGGTATGTGAGAAATTAGTTGTGCCTATCAACTAACAGAATGTCAGTTTGGATATGGTAAAAGGGTGGTAGGGCAGAAAGTTGAATATAAAGTGTTTTACATACTTATTGCCTACTCCGTTAAGATTTTTTTGCCAAAAGCTCAAAGACTGTGTCACATTTTTTAAATCTGTGAAATGTAATTCTTTCTTTGGGGGGGGGGGTTGGCCGTAGATAATTTAATACAGCAGCATACAACTGTAACATTATCTAGCTTATTTCTTAAATTTTTCCCCAGTTTCTTTAGATTCTTCAGCAAAAAGGTACTATTATGAATATTCCGAGATCCAACTTTTAAAAGAGATGTTTGGAATATTATAAATCATCAAAATAAATATAATTTATGTAAGCAGCTGTACAATGGTATTGTGAATAGAGTGCGTAATGTTTACAGCTCCTGTACTGTGAAGGTCAGTACTTCTCATTCTGCACATACAGCAGTGTTAGTGATTAGGCTGCATTTGACGACAGTATGGGTCAGGACTGGTATCTCTCAACCAGTACAATTTTGGTACAGCACTGATTACATTTAATAGCTTCTTCATTGTCAAAAGAGTTTATTGTCCTCTTGTTTGAAATCAGGAATATACTTCAGTGAGTCACTGTGAATTATACGCAAATGTATAAGCACGTTGCTAAATACTAGACCATTTACCCTTTAGTGATGGCCAAAATTACTAGTTACTTTTTTGGGACAGGATGCCTTATAAATAAACCACCATGACTGACTGAGGATGATCCAAATCTCACAGTTTGTAGTGACACTATTAGGATGGTGTCTACACTGTCTACACCAAATGTTGCTTGTGCTTCAATTAGTAATGTTGCAGATGAGCCAGATGGTGGTATGGAGGTGGAATCCTTACAAAGTATTGCTTCTGCTTCATGTAGTAATGCCATTCATGAGGCTGCTGGTGATGTGGACTGGCATGACTGCTGGACTTTGGACCAAAAAAATGACTACTGCAGTAAATACAGCTGGCTGTCGATTCGCAATAAGAAACTTGGATGCAAAACGTGCCGTAGTGTGGGGGGTCTTGGCGAAGAGACTAAGAAGGATCTCAAAATTGCAAAGGAATGAACCAATGACTTGATAACTTCCTTTGGTGAAAGTCGACAGCAACAGTTAATATCCCTGCAGAAAAAAAAATATTCGACCACAAAGAATCTGTGAGTCACAAAGCTGCCACAAAGCTTCTTGAAGAAGCAGACAAACAGATTCTGGAGCAGATGGTTTTGAAGGCCTAGGCAAAAGAAAAAACTGTCACAATGAACATTTTTCGTACTGCCTATAGAGTGGTGAAAGAAAACCAAAGCTTTCACAATTTTGAGTCTGAAATTGATTTACAACAACTAAATGGAGTTGATATGGGACACATTCTTCATTCCAGTAATGCATGCATCAACATCGTTAATCACATAAGCGATGAAATGAGAAAAATTCTTACAAAACATATCGTCACATCCAGTAGCTAATTATCATTAATTATTGATGAGTGAAAGATGTTGAGCAACAAATCAAAGCTCATTGTTTATGTTTGTACCTGTCTTGCTGACGGTGGAATGAACTCAGCAGTAAATTTATTTTTGGACTTAACTGAATTGCAAAACACATCAGAAGGGATTTTTAATTCTTTGCTTGAGTGCCTTAAATCTCATGTTTTAACAGAGGATTACTTGAAATGTTTGTGTTGCATGTGATGGTGCAGCCGTGATGCTAGGATGCAAAAGTGGTGTTAAGAAGTTAATGACAGACAAGTTTTACATCAGTTGACTTTTGGCACTGTATGAAACACAGATTGGAACTCTCTGTTGGGCATGTAATCAAACAAGTTTCAGGCATTAACAGATTTAAGCCATTCCTTGATAAGCTATATGTGCTATACCCATTCCTCACCAAACAATAACAGAGAAGTACATATGTGTGCAAAAGAGCTGGACACTCAGATGTTAAAAATTAGTTGAATTTTAAGCACACGATGGGTGGCATCAAGTTACCGTACCGTGTCTGCAGTTTGGGAAAAGTATGAAGTTCTGGTCAAACATTTTTAGGAAGCCAATGTCCATCACGTGATCATACAGAGTGGTGTATGTATGAGGGTTTGCAAAGAAAAATCACGTCAACAGAGTTTGTGCTAGATCTTGGCATAATGTGCGACACCCTTCAAGAGCTGATAGAATTAAGCTTGGAACTGCAAGATCGCAACAACGATTTGTACAAAGCAAATGAAAAGATACAAATACTCATTCAAGTTTTCAAAGAGAGGCAAAAAATCCAGGTTACTATTACGAGATGGCTGCAATGGCTGTGCAAAATCTCCAGTTCAGTGGCATGTTGCTTCACAGCAAGGACTGCAAAATGATCCTCCAATTGATCCAACTGTGTTTTACACATAACTTCATGAATCAATGTCTAGAAGGCTACCTGACTGTGACAATGCTACATCTGCACAACAGACACGCATATTTGATCAAAAGCAACGTCCCAAGGATGTACATAATCATTTAACCTTTGGTGAAAAGGAAATTAGGGGCATCTGTGGAAAACTACAGTTATCAGAAAGAGATGCAATTTATGGATTCTGTCAATACCTCATTGAAAAACACTCCAAAAAACTGCAGTCACTATTGCATGCGCTTAGTTGTATTCCAGTTTCATCAAGTGAGTGGGAACGTAGCTTTTCGCAAATGAATTTAATTGTTACTCCAATGAGAGCCTCATTACTTACATGAACGGTTTCCATACTTCTCTTCATATGATTGGTTGGCCCTCCACTCACATGTTTCGATCCTGCAAGATACGTTAATTTGTGTCTGTTACGGGGACGAAGATCGGCCATTGACACTCAAAGCAAAGAACAAATTACGGAGACTTCATTTTATGAAAATATGTAAAAAGTTTGGAATTTTCTTTAAAACTCCATCAGCTTAAGGAATAAGGACTGATTGCTTTATGGGACTACATAACTTTTTTGTAGGGTGTAGAAGTTGTTACTAACTTGCAGTTGATATTCAGTTTTGGAAATTTTGTTAAGTACAATATTATGCAGTAGTTATCTGCGACATGATGTCTTCAGTAACTGACAATTAAGTGAGAGCAAGCACTACTGGGTTCATACTGCTTTAAATTTTCCATGCGACTGGGGCGCTTCACATTTCAGATCATTCACTAATCATACTGTATATGTTACATATCTCCACCTTTTCATCTGAGATTGCCATCATTTGTGCCATTAATTATATGTCTGTCTCAATGAGAATTATTGTGACACTTTCCTGACAAATATGTGTGCTTTCTGCTCCTTACACTCATTCTACCCTCTGGTTCTCCACTTCCCACACAACTATAGAATGAATACAGACAGCAGAAGCAATCATTTTCCTGTACTCTAAAGTCTTGAGGATGCCCATTCTTAATTTCTTTGATCAAGAATTCTGGAGAAAACAAGTAATGAGGGGACAAAAGCTGAAAATCAAGGACACTTTCTTAAATATTACTCTAATTCACAAAAATGATCGCAACATTGAAGATTTAGATTATGATCCGGTCTCCAAGCATAACCTCTTTATAATATTTTTCAGACATGGATGTTAAGGGGTGCACCGTGAGAGCTTGAGAAGTGAAACTTGGCATCCAATATTATCATAAAATTCACATCATGATGAAAGTATAACACTAAATATCTGGGACGGGCCCACGACCATGTAAAGGAGGTGATCCAGACCCTCATCCTTCAGTCTGAGTCTGTGAGTTGGCCACAGATATCTCTGTATTGGCTTTGTTGAGACACTGCCCAGAAATGATGACAAAGCTTTGCAGTAATCCAGGCATCCAGCTATCTCAGTGAGATCGTTTCTTGGGTTCTGCATAAGGACTAAATCATTCATAAGTACAGACCTTACTATCCCACACATGGACTGCCCATAAATATACCGAAGGAACCTATTTAGGGGCTATACAGTCAAAAGAAAAAATAATTTGAAAATTGACAACCCTAGCAAGTGCCCTTGTACAAACTAAAGAGACTAGACAATAAACCATTACTTAAAGATATACTTGAGGAGGGGGGCTTCATTGCAAGATGATCACAGATTGGGAGGCTATCGTCAAAGAACTCACTCTAACCAAGTTGAAAACCTTCTCAAAGTCAACTAAAACCACCAGAGCAGGCTCAACTATCCCTTGCAGGCTTGACATAAAGGAGCACTGTCCTTAAGATATCCTCAATTTTCCAATTCAGTACAAACCCAGCCTGTGTGGAAAAGATAAATTTTGACAGAAGAGAGTTAATCTGCTGTGCTAGGACTTTAACATATATTCCACATTAATAAGAGAAACCAGGCAATGGTTTGCAACCAGTGACCACTAAGGAATCTTTCCTGGGTTTAGAGATAACAATTATAGTAGATGTACAGGAGAAAGTTAATCATCCTGCAAGTCTGGAAAGATCTAAAAATATTCAACAACCCATGGAAAATTTGATGCAAGGCTTTATACACTTACCCCATTCAGGTCACAGGCTTCTCCACAACGAATACCATCTATCACCTTGCACACCTCCACTTGAGAAATTGTAGAGAGAGCTCTACTCCACTTTTCCAGTGACAGAAGAGGGTTCACTTTGTCAAAGAATTCACTCATCTTACTCTCCCAATCAAGCAAAGGACTTCTAAGTAAAGTTGCTCACAGAAGTGACGAGACTCTTCATTAATTCATATTTCCCCAGTGAGCATAACTTGTCTGCTAGTCACCTTGACCCCTGTTATGGATATCTGATGCCTGTAAGCCTTGACCTTTTGTCCAAAAACTTAAGAGGCCTTTCACCATCAGGCCAGGCCCTCATTTTGGTTGTTTCTAAATAGAGCTGTGGGATTTTTCCAACCCAGTACATGCAACACTTGACGATTTGTCAATTTCAAATTTTAACCTGTTATGTGATATATTGAATATTGAGATATTTCATTTGGAACCCCATAAATAAAGGATATAACAGGAGCTCTTCAAAACAAAATAACTGTCTGGGACAGTTGGACCCATCAGCACACGGCTAATACAGGACTGCAGGTAAAATTTAAGATTACTGTCCACTATCATGCTTAATAATTTGCTGCGAGAAGTGACTTCAATTCCTGCATTATTAACAGAGATTTTTTTATTTTTTAATGAAAGAGAATTTGCAGAAAAAAAGAAGTATTTGGGGGGGTGGGGTCAGGACAGGGCGGGGTAGGACTGGGCAGAGCAGGGGGTTGACCCAAATGATGCAACAAAGACTCCAAAGCTGAAGGTCAGACTGAAGAAGGAGATATTGGAAGCAAACCAGATTGTGTGCTCACAGCCCCAGAGTGGGACAGAGCAGGCAAGCCTCTCAGCGGAACCTGGTCTCAAATAAACTTCAACCTCATCCTGTCCACCTCTGCTTCAGACACGCTTCGAGTGGACCGAACAGAGGAAGCCACCACCCTGGTCAGGAATGATGCTGAGGGGAGGCACAGGCAGGAGACCTGGTCTGAGAACTCTCCAGCTCCGGGGAGAAGCGAGGGGACAGGAGCCGAGGAGAACCCCAGGCTAGCTCGGGCCTAGACTTAGTGGGTGGTTCTGCCGAGGAAGACTGCTCAGGAGAGCTCTTCCTTGGTCGATCCCACTCCTTGTGTTTGACCCTTTGTCCATCCTCGGACTTTGGGTGGGAATTTGAGTCCCAGAAGCTGGGCAGAGGAAGAAACGGCCTTGGCGGGTGGAAGAAGTAAGGCCCTTCAAAATGAGCTAATTTCTGCTGTCGATAAGTGCGCGGCGGTTGAAGCCCGGGTAAATCAAACAGGAGGAATCTAGACGGAGAATCCCCAAACACACCGTGCATAAAGTGTGGGCATGAGATGGAGGAATCTTATGCCCACACTCCGTATACTGTTGAACCCTGGTTTTGGAGTCTCGGCCATGGGGACAAGAAAGAAATCCAGGCACGTGCGCACACACACACACACACACACACACACACACACACACACTAGGGTGCATTTATATATATATATATATATATATATATATATATATATATATATATATACATACACACACACATCTATATATATATATATATATATATATATATATATATATATATATATAATAATTTGTTTTTGCTTTTCTGTTCGCATACCCCATGATTTTATGAGGACTGGCAGGACAAAGAACCATGCAAAATTTAAAGCCTTAAACTCTAAGTGACAGCTCACTGCACTTTAATTCTGAGATTTTTACATTTTTTTCCAAACTGTGCCAATAGAAATAGAATATATTCACAAATCAGTACACAAATGGCAACTATCAGTTTCATGCTGCATCTGAAATGTCTGTTTGTAATTCTGAGTAACACAAATGTCAAACAGTTTAGGAAAAACATTCATAGGTAGTAAGATCAAGTTTACATCAGTTCATTTATAATACTATTAGTGTCTTTTTAGTGGTTCTGTGATTTTCTGTCGATGGTGTTCAACGATTGGATATACCAGCTTTCGCTGTTCCTCATTGTGAGTCAGCACTTTACAGAAGTCAGTTGGTAATTTGACTGCTCGTTCGGCACAGTCGTTAATAACTTGCAAAGCTGTAACAGTTTGTTTTGCATTGATAAAGTCAGGCATGTCACTCCATGCTGCAGTATCAGCTGTTAGGAAAGATGGGTTTATGTTGACAGCTGTGAACAGATTAATTGATCATTCTGTTGCAAAGTCAGATAAGGTCATGCCCTGGTAACAGCTTTTGCATGGACTCTTCTTAGATCTTTTTTACTGGGTGGCATTTTCAAGTCTTTAATAATGTGCTGTTTCTCTTCGTTCCACACATGATCTGAGAACAAGGACAGTTGTATGACATCTTCGCTCAAATACCAAAGGTGTCCCTTGAGCTTTCGCTAAGCAACTTGAGCCATCTGGTTGTCTATGTCTGTAAGCTACTCCAGTGTCTGCAACAGGCAAAGATCATGGTTTGTAATTAGAGTTTACTACTCAATCGTACCGATTTTGCTCCTGCATTACTCCATGTCATGATCACTTCTACTGTATACATACCTTTATTGTTATTGTTTTCCCCTCTACCATGTCATTCTGTGGAGCTTTTCTCTCTGGGCCTCCGCTGAAAAAGGACCTGTGTTCAGTCGGAATTTCCCAGTAAACAAATGTAAAAATAAATAAATAAATAAGTGTCAGTAGCTGAAATCCATGCCTTAAAGTACACTGTCACTGGGGAGAGGCAGATTCGACAAAAATCCTGAATTTCATGTGCAATTAATCTAAACTGCTTCCGGAAGGAGTAGATTTTAAGGCAGTATATGCCTTTTGCCATCCACCTGGCACAATGGTATGCACCAGGTGGACTGAAAGCAAATGCTTCACCTTGTGGTTTGTTATTGAGGACGAGCAGTGATAGCTTTAGAAATTCAAGGTAGTCATCACGAGGCTGTGTTTCACACGTCCGCTTGTCTTGCGGCAGTGCAACAACCTCACTTCACTTCTCAGCTAGCCAGTGTTTCTCACAGTTAAAAAGGCATCCATTACCTCCAGTTTCCTTAACCAATGGTGCGTATGCATTCAAGTCAAGAAGTTTCCAGTATTATTTAAATCTTCTAAAAACTATTTGTGGTCTTGAAGATGGGAAGAAAATGTCAAACACTGCCACAGAAATAATTTCTAAAATGTGATGTCTGCATGGTAAAAACAAGAGCTGTTTCTCAAATGCTCGCTTAATCACTGTGATGGCACCTGTCTGCACACCAGTATTGGCACTGGTAGTATCAAAGCACAAACTGGCTAGCCATTCTGGAACACCTGGCCAGCTATGCAATGTTTGTACCATTGCTTGTCCCATCAGCTCATCAGTGTTTGATAGAAGTTGGGGTATGTCCAGCAGTTTTTCAGTATTTCGACCTAACAACAACTGGCATGTAATCAGCAAATTCTCCATCACCTTGAGGGAACAGCTTCCCATCAAAATGTGCTACAAGGGGTGTTGATGGTTCTCAGCAATGGATTGTCATGCAGCTTGCCTTGCTCTGTGTATTGAACTTGTGGACATGATCATTTACGTCAACGCCAACCTCTCAAGCAGGTTATGATTAGCGACCCAATCATAATCCTCTAGGTTAGAATCTGTTATAACTATTTTAGGAATATGTTGTAATTAGTTTAAAATTTAGTTTAAATATTTAAAACTGAGTGTTTTGGTGATGGCACCATTTTCTGATTAAAATCAAAACTACAATTTGCCAATTTTTTTTTTATTCTACCTTGTTCAAATTTCACCTGTGCGTTTTGCTTTAGGTGCTTTTATGGGGTCTGCGTGCATACTTTTTGTCTGTGCAGTATGTGAAGTTTTCCTCTTTTAGTGTGACTAGTACACTAAGTTGCTGAAAGATGCATTTAGCACTTTCAGGATTTAGATGTTTTATCTGCAAGTATCACAAACCTTTATTAAAATATGTTGTTAGGATAAATGACTACAGAGATCCTGACTGACATAGAGGTGGCAGTAAAACAACAATAAAAAAGAGAAATACACACGTGGGAAGGAAAAATGTATACACATCGATACACACATTACACATATGACTGATGTGATTGGCACTCATGTGAGATCATAAATTAGTGAGATTCAGTGCAACAACTAAAACTGAGAATGAGAAAAAAAAATCAGCAGGAAAAGGGGTTCGCAGGGCTCTCTGTAGCCCTGATGTGGTGGCAGTGGGGTTGTACCCCTGCTGTTTACATATACCAGCTCTGAGATTGCTGCATCTGTGGGTAAGGAAAGATCCCTGAGAAATCACAATCTTGACCTTTCAGTACACATCACAGAACACGTGCATTACTGATAGTACATTAATTACAGTATCCATCACTAATGTCCTACACTTAAGTCTGGCACCAAGCATAAACAAACACACACACACACACACACACACACACACACACACACACACACACACACACACACACACACACACAGACACACACACACACACACACAGACACACACACACACACACAGACACAGACACACACACACAGACAGACACACAGACACAGACAGACACACAGACACACACAGACACACACAGACACACACAGACACACACACACAGTTTTGCTAATTATTTACAATTTTCTAGTTGCTGGAAGGAAAGTAATACGATTCCATCAAGACTAAATGCTTTAAAAAACAACAATTTGTTTTCTAACGAGGAAGAGCTAAATTCTGGTGATTTTAGCCATAAAGTATGTGGAAACAAACCCTCACCCTCAATTGCAACATTGTACAACCAAATCTCATTCAACATTAAGAGCTCATAGCCTAAGCACTTTACAATACAAACGTGAGAAACAGAAATCAACAAAATAAATTAAGCAAATTTTCAGATATGTATATAACAGCAGCATCATGCAATTCAACTGTAGCTGAATAAAATACCTAATAGGACCACCAAAGATAATTTAATTCCAAACTACTCAATGGGCCCCGATTCCAAGAGACTTGCTCTCAATGTAAGTGACTTACTTCAGTGTACTACACCAGAGTTAGTCACTTACACTGAGAACAGTTCTTTTGGAATCTGGCCCCTGGTATAAACCTACTTACAGATAAGCCTTACACTGACAAGTCTTTTGGAATCGGGACAGGCTTACACTGGAGTAAGCCATTTACACTGAGAGCAACTCTGAAATCTGGTCCAATGTGTCATACCATATTTCTAGCATAGGATGCTGTCTCACAGAGAAGGGACTTTTTGCATCAGAATTTATACTCCTGACTACAAGAAGGCAATTTTTTCTACTTTCAAAGAAAGGGTTTCACAAGTGCAAAAAAGAAAAACTGCCCTCATTCCCCACGTCCCAGTTAGAGGTAGTAACTTAAGTCATCAATGCAAAGAGAGAAAAAACATGTAATCCAGGGCAATAAATTACCAGATTTAATTTGTATTGGTTGCTTGTGCTAAAACAACACAGGGAAACCTGCATCATAATTCAACATCACTGCTAAAATATATTCTGTAGCCTTGTTAAATTACAATATGCCATCATAACAAAATCAGTGCTCAAAACCAATCTTGAAAATGTAAAAAAAAAAAAAAGTATGCATAAAAAAACAGTACTTACAACCACTCGTGGTGTCACAAGCAGGTATACATCATGATGTACCTTCTTGTTGCCTCTCACATCCCACAGTCTGACTGTCTTACGCACCACTCTGTCACTCCACTGATAAAGGCCAAGGCTGCAAAGAAAAATTGTTAAAAGACATTATGTTTTTCATAAGACATAAGCAAGCAAAAAAGCAAACATTTGGAGCACAAAAAAAACAAAAACAAAAGGGTAGCCTTTCAGATCAGCTACACAAGCATGTATGTAAATTTTTTTTAAGTTCCATTATTACATGTCAAGACATTAAAGGGAGAATAAATATCCAATAACTTTGCAGAATTAGTACATCAAATTCACCCATGTGGCCAGTAAAGAAGAAAGATGGTAGCTACAGATTAGTATTAGATTTAAGACTACTGAATATGTACACCACCTCAGCAGCACATATGGTGCCTGGTACACCTAAAATGGCAGTCAGATTAGATCCACTGAGCAAATGGTTTACAATTATTGAGTTGCTATGCCATTAGCGGAGTTCCCACATAAATGTTATGCTTTCACCTTCGAAGATGACATGTTTACCACTGAGGTTTTGTAAATTTTCCAGTACTATTTCATGAGATGTTAGCACAGATACTAAGACAAATTACGGTGATAAAGTGCTACAATACATAGACGATATCCTGATACAGAGACAGAAAAAGAGCATTTGCAGACACCATATAATGGTTTATCAGTCTTACAAAATGCTGTTTTTAAGGTCAATGCTAGTAAAACACAGTTAAAACAACAGAGAGTAAAATTTCTGGTGGAGAATGTACAGCCTCATGGTCAAACCCAAAGCAGAGAAAGAGTACAATCTATTTTAAACATGCCATTACCTACCACAATTCAAGATTTGCAAAACTTTTAGGGATTATGAATTATAATAGGGAATTTATAGAAGACTATGTGGTTTTGGCAGACCCTTTGTAAATGATGATTGCTACAAAGATACCCAGTACCACAAGTGTATTGTGGACAGAAAAAGGAAATAAGGCAGTAAAGACACTGAAACAGAAACTTGCATTAGATATTGAATTGGTTATGCCATCAACAAAATATCCTTTCTATTTCCAAGCAACGGCTGCAGATGACAGCATCTCTGTGGCCCTGCTCTAAAACAACCCACATACCTTACAGCAAGGCATTCAGACTAAGCTAAGAGCAATTAAATTTTCAGCAGAATGCTATCATAAGTAGAGAAGGGTTATCACCCCTATGTAAAGACTTTGTTAGCTATATAAAGTCCAGTTGTGTACACTTACCATAAATATAGATGTTGGAGTGTATTCACTGTTGCAGTCATCACATTTGGGTTATCTGCTTGCAGTAGCCATCAGTCGACCTGATTATCAAAGTCTTGGGTCCTGAGTCGGTTGCTGTCTCATCTTCCATGACGTCAGGTAGTTAGGGATATAAAGCATGCAGCCGACGCCATTACATCAGTTTTTCTTGCCCCAGATGTCAGGTGCCCCCATAATGGGAAGCAATTAAATATATACACAAGGTTATACCTCCAACAAAAAAGCAAATACACCAAAAAGCTTTTAAGCATAGTAAAGAGGGATAGAGCTATAGCCAAAATAAGTCAGGGGGCTGGAGGGAGGATAACCAGGACTGCAACAGTGAATACACTCGAACATCTACATTTATTAAGTGTACACAACTGTACTATGTTCTTCGTGTTTCACTGTAGCAGTCATCACACTTGGGTAGATTCCCAAAGCTAAGGATGGGAGGAGGAATTTAGATAGCATTAGGACCAGCTATAAGGCCCTGTAAGACTGCAGTGGCAAAACCAGCTCTGGATTTAGAGAAAACTGGCAAATGGTAATGCTTGGTGAAAGTATGTAAAGAACTCCAGGTAGCAGCTTCTAGGATGTCCCTGGTGGGGACACCACTGAGAAAGGCTGTAGAAGTAGATGCAGCCCTGGTTGAGTGTGGTCTTATCCCCTGCGGGGTAGGTTTCCCATGGTGCTTATAGCAGAAATGAATGCAATGGCTTATCCATTTAGAAATGGTTTGCTTTGAAATGGCCTTCCCCTCTGCCCCTGCAGCAAATATCACAAGCAGCTGTTCAGCTTTCCTGAGAGGTTTAGTCCTGTCCAAGTAAAATTTAAGTTGTCTGTGCACATCTAAGGAGTGCAGTATCCATTCCCCTTTGTTCTGTGGATTAAAAAAGAAGGTTGGCAAATGAATGGATTGATTTAGAGCCATTGAGACAGTTTACCATAGGGGGGTGTCTTGTTATTCCAGACTTGGAAGTGGAGGCCCCCCACTGCTTAGTTCTGTGAGTCCCCTGGGACTGAAACCTAGGGCTTTTGCTGTGTCTGGATTTGGCTTCAGAAGACCTGGAAGGGGCTGGAAAGGACCAATTCTTAGAAGGCCAGTGCCTACTAAATCTAGGAGGCTGAACTTGTAAAAAATTTTTAACAGTTTGCATAGATTTAGCTTTATCTTCTATCTTTTTAAGAACTTCTTCAGCCTTGTTGCCAAACAGGCGGTCCTGATTTAAAGGAGCATTCAACAATTTAGCTTTAACACGATCAGGCAAAGATTGCTCCTTAAGCCAAGCATGCCTTCTAAGCACCCTGCAAGAGGCCTCTAAAGAATCAAAACCACATTGCAAAGTATGTTTTCCAACTTGTTCAGCAGAATGCATTAAATCCTGTAAGTCTTTATTTTCCACACAGTCAGGAATCAACATCATTTTCTGTTTAAGCAGTCCAATAACAGGTTGCTGATATTTTAACATATGAAATTGGCAGTTTAAAGCTCTAATTGCCAAGGTTGCTGAAGTATAAACCTTTTTACCACATCTATCCAGCGCCCTGGAGTCTCTCTATCAGAAGGGGTACTATTTTTAGCAGTAGAAGCCTTAATGCCCTTGGGCCCCTGTGAAATCGTCTTTGGATCTGCAATAAGATTTTTGAAAAGGAACTTGTGGGACTCTGGGACCCTGTAGTATCTGTCAGGTTTACTGGGAGCAGGAGGCAGGGAATCAGGGGCCAAACTGGATTGCGAGAAAGCATCATCAGCAATGTCTAGTACAGGAGGAATAGCCAAAGGCCTATGCTGAGGTAGGAGAAGGAAATCTCTAAGCCTCTTTTTTGAATCAGAAAATTCCTGGCTTTCCCAGTGAAAATGCTCCCTTACAGTATGTAAGGTTTCCCCAAAAGAAAAATCCTCAGGAGGGGAAGCAGAGGGAATAGAGTCCTCTGCATCAGAATCCCATAAGTAGGTAAGGACAAAACCAGGTCATCAGAAGAGTCAGAAAAAACAGAATCCTGATCAGAAGATTCATAATCAAGCTCAGCCCTAGGCCTCTTAGAGGGGAGGGGTGGCTACCCCTGATTAGAGTTATTAGAGCTTCAGCCATTTTTATCATTTGTTTTTTAGGCATAGAGGCCTGACTATGTGGCCGGGGCGTTGGTTTTTTAGACATGGATCGAGATTTAGGCCTTAGTAATGAAGGAGGCATCGATTTAATATGCAAGTCCGTAGGCCTGAATACACCCTCAGAAGCTGGTGCCTGCACAGCGGCTCCGGACCCATCCAAGGTAGAGACATCCGTGGGTTTCATAGTTGAATTATCTCGCGGCATACCGGACTCCGAATGGGTCTCAGTAGAGGCCTGCAAATCAGAAGTAGCGGGTATCAGGGGCTGCAAAAGCGCATCACTAAGTACCAGCAAACTGGAGACTGGCTTAGGAGAAGCGTTGTCAGCAGTTTTGGACTTCAGCGGCCTGTCTCTGTCTTTATCTTTGTGTTTTTTCAGAATCCCGGCAGTCGGATGGCTAACCGACGTTTCTGGATAATTAAACCGAGAACCAAAATATTTAGAGGAAAAAATATACCGACGATGGATACTGCGGTGATTAAATAAAGCACAAAACCAGCAACAAGGTACGTCATGGTCAGGGCCTAGGCAAGGAATACAGTACGAATGAAAATCTTTATGAAGTATTTGCTTTCCACAAGTAATGCAATTATTAACTTTTACTGACATCGGTAAGGAGCAAGAAAAAGTTTCCCCAATGGGATACTTAGCTTTTAGTTGAAGACTTCAGTTCTGAAACTTGAAAATGAAAATTTTAGGAGTCGGCCGACCGGCACTTGCGAACTGCTTCTGCTTTGGGCACCGCACAGCAAGAAAGACTGATGTAATGGTGTCGGCTGCATGTTTTATACCCCTGACGTCATGGAAGATGGGACGGCAACCGACGCAGGACCCAAGACTTTGTTAATCAGGCCGACTGAGGGCAACCTGCAAGCTGATTACCCAAATGTAATGACTGCAACAGTGAAACATGAAGAACATCCACATTGCAAAGTATGTTTTCCAACTTTTTCAGGAGAATGCATTAAATCCTGTAAATCCTTATTTTCAGCACAGTCAGGAATCAACATCATTTTCTGTTTAAGCAATCCAATAATATGCTGCTGATACTTGAACATATGAAACTGGCAGTTTAAGGCCCTAATGGCTAAGGTTGCACAAGTGTATACCTTCTTATCCCATCTATCCAGCGCCCTGGAATCTCTATCAGAGGGGGTTGGATTTTTGGAAGTAGTAGCCTTAATGCCCTTGGGTCCCTGTGAAATGGTCTCAGGATCCGCAGTAGGATTTTTAAAAAGGAACTTGTGAGAGTCAGGAACCCTGTAATATCTATCAGGTTTTCTGGGAGCAGGAGGTAAGGAGTCGGGGACAAGCTAGACTCCAAAAAGGCATCATCAACAATGTCCAGTACAGGGGGGATAGCTAAAGGCCTGTGTTGGGGCAGGAGTAAGAAATTCCTAAGCCTCTTTTTTGAATCAGAGAAATCCTGGCTTTCAGAGCGAAAATGCTTCCTAAGAGTATGCAAGGTTTCGCCAAAAGAGAAATCCTCTGGAGGGGAAGCAGAGGGAATAAAGTCCTCTGCATCAGAATCTTCATAGGTAGATAAAGGTAAATCCTGGTCATCAGAGGGAAGCGAAATTTCAGAATCCTGATTGGAAGTATCATAAGCAAATTCAGTCCTAGGTCTCTTAGAGGGGGAAGGTTGCGTCGGTTTTCTAGGCATGGATCGAGTTTTAGGCCTTGAAGAAGAAGATGGCGTAAGTTTAATATGCAAGTCACTAGGCCTGAATACACCCTCAGAAGCCGGTGCCTGCACAGAGGCTCCGGACCCATCCAAGGTAGAGACATCCACAGGTTCCACAGTTGAAGCATCTCGCGGCATACCGGACTCTAAATGGGTCTCACTAGAGGCCTGCGAATCTGAATTAGAAAGTATTAGGGGCTGAGTACCGGCAAACTGGCGACTAGCTAAGGAGAAGCATCGTCTGCAGCTTCGGACCTAGGCAGCCTGTATCTGTCTTTATCTTTACGTTTTTTCGGAATGTCGGTAGTCGGGTGGCTTACCAAAGCCATATCTGGGTAATTGAACCTTGTAACACAATATTTAGAAGTGTAAATATACCGACGACGAATAGTTCGTTGTTTAAATAAGGCACAAAACCGACAGCAAGGTACGTTGTGGTCAGGGCCTAGCCAAGGAATACAGTACAAATGAAAATCTTTATGAGGTATTTGCTTTCCACAAGAAATACAATTATTGACTTTTACTGACATCGGTTTAGAGCAAGAAAAAGTTTCCCCAATGGGGTACTTAGCTTTAGTTGAAGACTTCGATTCTGAAACTCGAAAATGAATATTTCAGGAGTCGCCAACCGGCACTTGCGAATTACTTCTGCTTCAGGCACCGCATGGCAAGAAAGGCTGATGTAATGGCATCGGCTGCATGCTTTATACCCCTGACTACCTAACGTCATGGAAGATGAGACAGCAACCGAAGCAGGACCCAAGACTTTGATAATCAGGCCGACTGAGGGCTACTGCAAGCAGATAACCCAAATGTGATGACTGCAACAGTGAAACATGAAGAACATCAGGGAATTCAGCAGTCAGAATTCATTACACAATCCTTTCCAATAACAGTACACACACCACATCATATATTCAAGAAAGATGCCAAGCTGCAAATCAGACTACACTCTCTAAATTAATTATAGCTTTAGATCAGAATATATTTCAATAGAAGTTGGAGAAAAATATTACTTGTCTCAACAGCTGTTGTATGAGGGGACCCAGACATTAATGAAGAACAGATGGACAAAATTCCAAATTCACCTTTCTCAAATCAGTTCAGTGCAAATAGTAAATGTGTATATGTAGATGGTTCAGGATTTTATGAACACGGTACATATTATACAAGATTTGTGGTTCACACAAATGCAAAAAAACCAGATACCCACATAATTAAGCTGCCTGGGCATATCAGCCCAATTGGCTGAATTAGAGTCTGTTTTATAAGGAGACAAGTCAGTTGAACATTATTAGTGACAATTCTTTAGTAGTAACACTATATATTTAGAAATTTATGCCAGAAGGGTATTTACAGAGAGTAAAGGTAAACATTTACAGCATAAAGAGGCCCTAAGGGAATTAAATGATTTTGGGTGGAAAAACAGAACAAAGTGAGCATTTGCAAAGTAAAGACACATAAGGCAAAAGATAATAATCTTCATTTTCTTGGCAATTCCATAGCAGATGCAGCAGCAAAAAAGCTGCCAAAGTAGGAGTTCCTTTATGTCCAGACAAGTGTAAAGAAAACAGGGTAGAAAGTATTATAGATGTGAGCCAGGAAAGTTAATCAGATGAAGCAAATTTAATGAAGCTTCAGAGAATGCAGGGAGATACTGATGAAGTAGCAAAATGTGAGGCTGCTACTCCAGTTCATGTACAAGAGAGAGCAAGGGACATGTTTGCACTACATTCCAAAACTGTTTGCTAGGCAGTTAATTACGTACAACCACCAATTGCTGGCCCATTTAGGCTTCCAGAAAATTGGGCCTATCATAAAGCACACGTTTTGGAATTCTCAGCTAAAAAGGCTGTACAAGGAAACACAGGAGGAATGCATAATATGTTTGTGGACAAACTTTACGTTACAGAATCCTCAGTTACAGAGTACCAGTCTCAGAGGGAACATGGTACAGTATACAGATATACTTTGCAGGTCCGTTACCCCCCATCGAATGGGGTTACTGCTACTTATTAGTAGTTGTAGACACATTCACTAAGTGGGTTCATAGGTTGGTACTAGGCCATCGGCCGTGGGGCCTATATAAGCCTAACCAAAAAGGTTCCCTGGCTTTCGCCACACAGGAAAATTATTTTCCTGTGCCCCTGTCAAGCAATGCTGCAGAAGTGATCTCCAGGGTGAATTTTCTATTTCCCATCCAGTCGTCATGATTTTTCTTAAAGAGGGCCAATGAGGAGCTTTGCTTGACATGAATGGGTAGTTTGTTCCAGAGTATGGGAAGTCTCTGGGACAGGTATCTATCCCTCCAGCATGTTCCGTTTATTGTGGTGACAAGGTTTACGTCCCTGGAGCGTGTGGTTGGGAGGGATTGGGTTTTCTTTAAGTGTAGCATGTCCAACAGCTCTGGGTTTGACATAGCTTGGTATGTTAGGCAGAGATCGCCTCTGAGTAGGCGATATGTGACAGAGTAGAGCTGGAGTTTTTTGAGACAGTCTGCATACGGCATCTGTTTGAGGTCGGTAATTCTCTTAGTGAGGTATTTCTGTGGCCTTTCCAATTGCTGTAGGTGTCTTGTGAGACACATGCCAAACGGGACACTGTACTCTATAATGAGTCTGATGAGGGATGAGTAGAGAGGAGCAATGACCTCTTTTTTTCTAGGGGAGAACTCTTTTGTGATGAGGTGTACCACGTAGAAGGATTTCCTGACTACTGTGGTGATGTGGTTATCAAAGGAGAGACTACTGTCCACCTGTGTCCTGAGGTCTCTTACCACACTTTCAGTGTTTAGTGAGCTACCGCCTATGTGGTAGTTCATGGGTACTGAGTTTTTCCCAGAGGGGATGACAATGCACTTCTTGGCATTGAGCTTGAGGCCATGACTTTGACACCAAGCATTTGTCTCTGTAAGGCCCTTTTATAGAATGTCTACATCATTACATGATTCTATTATGGCTCCCAGTTGCAGACATCTGCGAACTTTGTTAGCCAAAGATCTTCTGTGTTGGCCTGCACTTCAGAGAAGTAGATGCCGAACAGGAGAGGACCCAGGATCGAACCCTGTGGTACTCCACTCATCACTGATCTGAAGTTGGGCTTAGAGTCGGCTACTTTTACTATGTGGGTTCAGTCAGTGAGCCAGTTGGCCACCCATCTTGTGACATAAGGATTTACGCCCAGTTTAGTGAGTTTATCTATAATTCCAATGTGGGGGGATGGTATCGAAAGCCTTGGCTAGGTCAAGATAGGCTGTGTGCGCTACCTTGCCCTCATCTATGGCTCTAGTGACTGCTTCAAAGAAGTCAATCAGGTTTAGTAGACATGATCTACCTTTTACATACCCAAATTGAGTAGGGTACAGGGTTTGGAGGTTACCCATGTCTTTGTTTATAAGCTCCAAGATGATACGTTACATGGCCTTGCAGACCAGGCTCACCAGTCTAATGGGGTGGTAGTTTCTGGGATTTGTGGTGGAACCACCTTTGTGAAGTGGGATAACCGTCACTGTGCGCCATTCAGTAGACACATAGCCTGAGGTGAGGCTATGATTGAACATGGTACTTAGGTGGGGTGCCAGTTCGTTCTGTAGTTCGTGCAGTACGCAGCCTGGGATGTTGTCTGGTCCCATGGATGCTGTGTTCTTGGCTTTGGAGAGTGCGGTCTTTACTTGTTCATCTGTGATTACATGGGCTTTACATTCTTCCAGTATTAAGATGGGCCCTTTGGCAGGTGAGAGGGGGGTAAAGTTAGCACTGAACCTATCTGCCAGGATGTTGGCAATATCAGTTGGTTCTGTATATTTAGTGCCATTGTGCTGTAGCTCAGAGCAGATCTGAGTGTTGCCATTGAGATTCTTGACATAGCTGTAGAATGCTTTGTGGTTATCTTTGGAATCAGTGGCAATTTTATTTTCATAACTGGCTTTGGAGCATTTTATGAGGGATCTCAGCTTCTTGCTTTTACTCTTTTTTACAACAGTTTCTTCCTTCTGTTGTAGAGCTTGTTTATGGCAGGGGGCCAACAGATTGGTTTCCTTTTTTTTTTTTTTTTTTTTAGAGGATAGCATCTTGGTTCTGTTGGGTATGGCACAATCCATGCACTTGTGTATGTGCTTATACAGTTCATTTGTGTAAGATTCAGTAGTCATACCTCTATTTTCCATCTGCATGGGTGTCGTGAAGTTTGCCACTTCTGTCTTAAGAAGCATGACGTTGGCTTTGGAGTAGTTTTTGACAGTGGTTCCCTTAATGGGGGGGTGAGGGTGGGATATGGATGTTGAGGGTGATTAGCTTGTGGTTGGATCTGACCAGCGAGGAGCTGACCTCTGGCATGGAACACCAGTTACCCATACTGGTAATGACCAAGTACAGGATATTGCTTGGGGGTGTGGACAAGCTGATCCAAGATGTTGGAATTTATGAAATCCAGAAAATGTTGAGCAAATGAGTTGGTACATAAGTAGTTTTCCCAGTTGATGGTGGGGTAGTTGAAATCGCCCATAATTAAGGTATTGGGCTGTACCTTAATATTTTCCAGTATCTTAAGCAGTTAAGAGTGGGAATCCTGGAGCATGGTGGGGTATCTGTTAGAAGCTACAACCTGGATTGCAGTCTTGCCCAGTGTTAGTTGCACTTGGATCATTTTGGATGCATTATGTTGAGCAACTAGCCTGGAGGTGTGGATATCCTTAATGAATATGGACACCCCTCCGCCTTTAGTGTTTTGGTCCAGGTTAGGTGGCCGAATGGTGTGGTATGAATTATAGCCTGGTAATGCAGGGGTGCTCTCTGAAGTCTTGTACCAAGTCTCTGCCACTGCACAGATGTCGATGTTCTTGATTTTAAGGAGTACCTCGAATGAGTGCATTCTGATGTTTAGACTTCTAGCAATGAGTAGCATTACCCTCAGAGTTTGCTTGCTTGTACCTGTTACGGTGGTGAATTTAGCATTTGAACCGTGCCTAAAAAAGGCACTATAGGGGTGGCAAGAGCCTTAGCCAGTATCCAGAATCCCAGGGGGGGACAGGTGCAGGCCATCTCTGGCAAAGCATTGGGGTCTGCCAACCATGTCGTCCCAGGCAGACAGATACTGGCTATTCCCACCAAGGATATGACAGCAGAAACTACAGCATTTCCATTTCAGAATAACATTTTTTCACATTGGGGTGGACACAGATCACTGAGTCTGATAATGTTATTCAACTCACAAGTCAGGTCATGAAGGAAGTGCACAATTTGTTAAGAATATAGCAAAGATTTCATGTTCCATATCACTGACAGTCTAATTGAATGGTAGAAAGAATGAATAGAACCATTAAGAAAAGACTTACTAAAAAGCCTGCATAGATTAAGAACTTAACTGGGTCATTTCTATGACAGCTATTCTGCATGGAATAAGGACATCACCCAATGTTAAGGCAGGAATTTCAGGGATAAAAATGCCAATGAGTTTTTTATTTGATCCATCATCTGAGCCACAGCCTTCTCACGTCACTATAACACATCTCAAGGTATGGTTACAGACTCCATAACAAGTATAAGTTTACTCCATGGCAGATGGAATGTACAATATGTTAGGGGAAACAGCTGATGCTGTACAACTAAAGCAGGGTCAACAAGTTATGCTGAAACAATTTGTGTCTGGATATTGTTTTGCTTCAAACTGGGAAGGACCATACACTATAATTAAGCAGGTAAGGTGTATTAAATTAAGAGAAGTGACAAGAATCATAGGGACAGGAAATATAAAACTGTGTGTGTTGCTCAACTAAAGCTTACTAAGATATAGAGGTAACCCAAAGAAATTGATACTGATTTTTTGTGCTTTAAAGATATTACTCACTACGGTGAGGCACATTGCTACTTCTGGATTTGACAAACTATTTCAAAATGCATGTTTTTTACTACAGTCACGAGTTATTACATCAGCTACCTAGCCTTGCAGAGGAGATGGGTGGGTGGGGGGTAATGGACAGCCTAATTGCACGAGGGACACATCAAGGACCCTTTGGACATTAAGGCAGCTCTTCCAATACCACAGCAGTGACTTGGGAAGACCGAGTAAGGCTTACTCTATTGTTTATTTTGACATTATCTTCGCTTGCCTTAACTGTTTTGCAAGGTCTGGGATGTTCAATTCACATATTATGTCAACTGGTTTACAAGAGATACATCACAGATGAAGACTACAAGTGACTGCGAAGCAGTTTATGTACCAGTTAATGAAACGCTCACAGCTTACCATTTTTTTAATTCTTCTCTATATAAGAGTATCAATGGTATAGAAATAGACTGTTTAGATGGAATGCAGTTAACGTTACAGATTTTTCAGTAGATGAACAATATGCTAAACAAATTTATGTGGATTTGTCTCAAATACCTGAAAGCATATTTTCTTTAGGATTGATACAAGTGCACGAGGCAGACGCAGGTAGGTATTCATGCAGAGTAGTGATAGCACAACATGAAGTGTTACAAGTTACAGTCCATTGCTTAGCAAAAAGGGAAGCGCTGAAACTGGAGAACTGGTACTACATCTTACAACACATTCGCCAAACTTCAGTTTACCTATGCACATGCTTTTAATCTGTTTCAATGCTGAGATATGTGTCCACATGCCAGTAGCAGGGAAAGGGATTCCTCTAGTGTCAGTCTCAGTCTTCAAGATACAGCCGTCATGTTTGAGAGGTTACATAATCAGAAAGAAAATGGGCTAAACAGTACAATTTGTTGAAGAAATCAATATTAATAACATTCAGTATTTAAATCTGTGGACATAAGGAGTAGGTTTGATCTGTTATAGGACAGAGATATCACACTATAAGAAGACATCAGTCTGGAAGGTGGAAAATATAGGCAATAGTCAGTGTAATTTTACTATTAGATCACACAGAAATCAAAGGAGAATATGCAGGACCATCAGTTCATACCCTGATCAATCTGACTAGAGCTCCACAGAAACAAATTGATACAGTCTATGTTATTTCCTTTATGTTAATTCTGGAACAGCAGGGCTGCCATAGTAATTATGCCTGAAACACATGCATTGTGTGTGTGGGAAAAGGGCTTACAAATGCTACATCAGAATTTGGATTTAAGGGCACTAAAGGTTATGCATCTAGGAGATGGGGTAACTGCTGAAGGAGTCATATTTCCTGCATATGGAGCTGATCAGAATGGAATGTTGTAGTTATACACCACATAAAAGTGAAGCTATCAAGACGGGTTTGCAGATTATGAGTGCGGTGATGGTCAAGGTGCAGGACTTTGGTGACATCATGGACAGGCTGGATTAAAAGCTTATTTACTGGCTGGGGGGAGGGCACTGTTTTAAAATACCTTCTGGTAGTTACATTAATTTTGGTAGTATTAGTCATTATAGTACCGTTTTGCAGACTGTGCATTACAAAACCTTTAATGAGAAGTGGCACAAAGCCCAAATATTCAAACCATGTTTCAGTAGTTTTAAAAAGAATATAATGCATTTGTGAGATAGCTACAAAAATACATTCCTGTTCAGGGACCACAGGGAAAGCTGCAAGATTGAAGCTCTTTACTTAAAAGTAGTTGTTAGACAAAGCAGAATAAATATAGTGGAAAAGACCTAAAAATATAAAGTCAGACCCGAGTTTATACATACTGTCTCAGTAAAAAGGTTTAGATAATCTTCAGGCTAAGCATGAGATATGCAGGAATAACAGCTCTCAAAGGAAAACTAAGTGATTTTTCTCAAGAGAATGCTATGTGCTTTCTTGATGGAATATGAAGACTTTACAGAGATAGAGAACTACAGAGATAGTTAGCCCCCTGAAATAATAAATATTGTTTGGATGGTACAAGGCCTAGGAATCAAGGCTGAAGGGGTAGATACAGCTACTAGAGGAAAATTACTGAGCAAGTAATATATACGTTTCAAAACTGAGCACTCCAGTTAAATTTTGGTTCAGCGCTTGTTCAGATATCTTCGTACCTTCAGTTATTTGACATATTATGTTGCTACATATCAGTTTAAGTGCGCTGTTGTGACATTTACATATCCTGCTATTATACTTTAGATTATTTTGTAGTAATATAGTGAGCAGTAAAGTTATCAGCAATCCAGTGGAAGAGAACTCTGATATTTTACAGATATTTTAAAAAGTGAGTTATGAAGTCATGCATTACATACAAAATATATATTACTTTTTTTGAATAATGGCTCTCTGTTGCTGTCTATTTAGTTTGCAATGAATAAACACCCACAAAAAGCTCCTCAAGAACGGTCACTGTGACAGTAAATCATAACAAGTAGCGCTCTTTTCACTTATCTTTCTTCTTCTCAGTCATCTTTCAAGCCAACAGCACTGAAGAGCAGCTGTGGTCTTCCAACCATAGTCTGTACATAACTGTTAGTGTGCCAGACCATCATATACATATGCAGCACTGAAAGTGGAATTCTTAAGGTCTTCTAACCATTACAGCAATCATAGGATCTACAGTGTAAATACCTACTGGTGATAAAACATAAAATATTATCACGTCAAAAAATGTAGTAGTATAAACAAAGTATAATAATCATACATATCCTCTTGAAGGCAAGGAGAAAGGAATATTTACCGCTGCAGTGATCTCCTCTCACACACAAATGCAATATCACTTTCAGAAGGGGTCACTGCAACAGCAAGTCATTCCATTTAGGCAGATTCCCAAACAATGCAAAATTTAATCAGGAGCAGGAAAAATTAAAATGTTTCACAATACAATGTGCAACCTTACAAGACGATGACGCTCTGGTATGTGAGTATTATGCAATATTGTTTTCTACAGTAAGAAGTAAAGTAGTGGGAGAACTTATCTACTAAAGATTTCAAAATCTTTTCTAAAGATAGTAAAGAAATTGAAATAGTGAAAACAGCTAAATTGCTAGGCATGACAATAGATGAAAAGCTCACTTTTGAGCCATATATTCTCAACGCAATAAAGAAAACACACTTTAAATTAGGC
The DNA here is from genome assembly GCF_019279795.1 of Protopterus annectens. Taxonomy (NCBI): domain Eukaryota; kingdom Metazoa; phylum Chordata; order Ceratodontiformes; family Protopteridae; genus Protopterus; species Protopterus annectens. Next base: position 1,557,930,201 of record NC_056737.1, on the reverse strand, counting down.
AAACATAATCATCACAAACTCTACCTGGACAACCCCACCAAAACAAAAAGTAAAGTTGTGTACCTACCATAAATGTAGATGTTCGAGTGTTATTCACTGTTGCAGTCATTACACTTGGGTTATCCTGCTGGCAGGCTACCCGCAGTCGGCCTGAATTCCAAAGTCCTGGTCCGGCGTCGGTTGCTGTCGCCTCTTCCCTGACGTCAGTGCGCCAGGGGTATATAAGATGAAGCCGACGCCATTTTCTTTAGTTTTTCTTGCCCCAGACGTCAGGTGCCCCCAAAAGGGTAGGCTAAAAAATCTGCTTATAAAAAAGCATGCACTAACATAAACCTTACCTTCATCTACAAGCAAATACACCACATAGGTTGTATGGAATAGAGAGGTACAGATAAGTCACAGCAAAGAAAGGGGGATGGTGGGTGGGTAACCTGGACTGCAACAGTGAATACACTCGAACATCTACATTTCTGGTAGGTACACAACTGTACTATGTTCATCGTATTTCACTGTTGCAGTCATTACACTTGGGAAAGCTGAGGTTGAGTGGCTGGGTCTAAACAGAATTAGGAGTGGCTATGAGGCCCTGCAGAACTACAGTGGCAAAGCCTGCTCTGGATTTAGAGTAAAGCGGTAAATGGTAGTGCTTTGTAAAAGTGTGCACTGAAGTCCAAGTTGCAGCCTCCAAAATATCCTTGGTTGGTACTCCTCTGAGGAAGGCTGCTGAAGTGGCTGCTGCTCTGGTTGAATGTGGCCTAATGCCCTTAGACACTGATTTGCCATATTGTTTATAGCAGAAACGAATGCAGTGGCCTATCCATTTTGAAACTGTCTGCTTTGAGATAGCCTTTCCTTGTGATCCTGCAGCATATGCCACTAAAAGTTGCTAAGTCTTTCTGAAAGCTTTAGTTTTGTCCAAGTAGAAGCATAGCTGCCTGTGTATGTCCAAATAATGCAGAAGTCTCTCCGCTTTATTCTGTGGGTTTGGATAAAAAGTAGGCAAATGAATGGTTTGATTAAGAGCCACACTGGACACTACCTTAGGCATAAATGTTGAGTTCGTCCTTACAGAAACCCTGTCCGGATGGAAAATAATAAAAGGTTCCACAGCCATTATTAATGCCAGTAACTCTGAGAATCTTCTTGCTGAAGTTATTGCTAGGAGCAGAGCTGTTTTCCATGATAAGAATTTTATCTCGGCTGTATTGGCTGGCTCAAAAAGAGGCAGTGTGAGTTTTTCTGAAACAAAATTGAGTTCCCATGTAGGTATCGGTGCTCTCCTTGGTGGTCTTAAGTTTTTGGCCCCTCTGAGGTACTGCCTTAGCAGTGGATGTGAAAAAAATAGGTGGTTCCGTATTGTAATGAGCTGAAATGGCAGAGGCATGGATCTTAATTGATGAGAAGGATAGGCCTTTGTCCAGCATCTCAGTTAGGTACTGTAAAATCTGAGGGATATTTTGTACAGATGTGACAATTCCTTGTGCCTAGTTCCAAGAACATAATCTTTTCCATTTTTCTGCATAAGATTTTCTGGTACTGGGCCTACTGGCCTCCAAAATAACATCCATCACTGCTTTAGAGAGAGTTGTGTTTTGAATGGTTACATTATCCGCCATGCTGCCAGATTTAGGGTCCTGAGTTGGCTGTGCAGAATCTGATTATTTCGCTGGGTCAGTAAGTGAGGAATTAGAGGCAATGTCCAGGCTGGGCCTTGAGACAAACTTTTTAGGATTGGGTACCAGTGCTGGCGTGGCCAGTCTGGGGCAATCAGAATCATTATTGGCTTCTCTTGTCTGACCTTTAGGAGCAGCTTGGGGAGGAGAGGCAGAGGAGGAAAGTCATATACAGTTAGACTTTTCCAGCTGAATGACAGAGCATCCACCTTCCACGCTTGCTTGTGATAAGTCCTTGTGCAGAATTTCTGTAGCTGGCAGTTGTGAGGGGAGGCAAATAGATCTATGTCTGGGCATCCCCATTCCTTTGTTATCAGGCTGAAGCCTTGTGGATCCAGTTTCCACTCGTGGGGATCCGTGAGGTTTCTGCTTAGTTCGTCTGCCAGAGTATTGTTCTTTCCTGGCAGGAACTGTGCTTGCAGGTGTACTTGATAAGTCAATGCTGTGTCCCACAAAGTCATGGCTTGTCTGCAGAGGGGGTAGGAATGTGTGCCTCCCTGCTTGTTTATGTACCACATGACTGTAGTATTGTCCGTCCTTATCAGTAGTTGTCCTGGATGGAGTAGATCCTTGAAAGCTGTCAGGGCATTCTGAACAGCTAGCATCTCTTTTTGATTGATATGTAGATGCATTTGGCTTGTGGACCATGTGCCCTGAATACATTTTCCTGCCATGTGTGCTCCCCAGGCATAATCTGATGCATCTGTTGTTATTGACTGTCTGGCTGTGGGTAGAGTGAATGGCTGTTCCTTGTTGAGGTGACAGGCATGTGCCCATCGAAACTCCTGTTGCAGGCAAGGAATGAGGGTAATTAATGCTTCCAGGCTTTGGTAATGTTGAGTCCAGACACTCTTTAGGTACCATTGAAGTTTCCTCATATGCAGTCTGGCATATGGAATTAGCAGAATGCAGGATGCCATGAAGCCCAAAGCCTGCAGAATTTTTCTTGCAGATAACTGGGTCTTTGTTGCCAACATTCTGAAGTAAGAGGTTAGTTGCCTTTGTTTGTCTGGAGTGAGATAAGTCATCTAGGCAGCTGTATTTAAGCTTGCACCCAGGAATATTATCTCTTGAGAGGGTACTAGTTTTGATTTCTTTTCGTTTACTGTGTACATTAGGCAAATTAATAATCTTTTTACGAACGCCAGATGCTTTAGTAGTGTGCCCTTGTTCTTTGCTTGTATAAGACAGTCGTCCAAGTAAGGATATATTTGAATTCCTCTTTGTCTGCAAAATGCAATTACTGCTGCCAGGCATTTTGTGAAGACCCTGGGAGCAGTAGATAAGCCAAAGGGCAGTGCCAAGAATTGGTAGTGCATTGAGCCAGCTATGAATCTGAGGTATCTTCTGCGAGATTGTCTGATTGGGATATGCAAGTATGCCTCTTTTAGGTCCAAAGTAACAAGCCAAGCCTTCTTGCCCAGCATGGGCACAAGCTGCTGCAGAGTTTACATTTTGAATTTTGGAACATCCAGAAATGTATTTAGAATAGACAGATCCAGTAATGGTCTACAGGTTTTGTCCTTTCTGGGTACCAAGAAAAGTCTTGAGTAAAATCCTTGCCCATGCTCTTGCTGTGGTACTTGCTGAATGGCCCTCATGTTCATAAGGGACGAAACTTATTTTTGTGCCTCTGCCCATTGATTGTGTGGCAGGTATGGCATACCTTTTGCCTTTGGCAGGGTGTGAAAGTGGAACCTGCAGCCCTGGGACACAATATTAAATACCCATTTGCCCTGAGTGATCATGTGCCAATTTTGAGAGAAAAGTGCTAGTTTTTCCCCTAAGAGGGCTGCAAGAAGATAAGTGCTTGGTGCTGGTAGAGGCAAGTCAATGGGACTGTTTCCTGTATGGCTGTGCTTTGTCTTCTCTACTTTTGGGGTTAGAAGCGCCCCACTGTTTAGGCCTGTATGAGCACTGGGGCTGGGATCTGCCTCTGGGACGTCTGTATCTGCCTCTTTGTGGCCTATCCGACAATGGAAAGGACCAATTCTTTGTAGGCCAGTTCCTGCTAAATCTTGGTGGCTGAACCTGTAAGAAATCCTATACTGTTTGCATAGATTTTGCTTTGTCCTCCATTTTCTTCAAAGCCTCCTCTGCTTTAACACCAAATAAAGTATCATGCTGTAATGGAGCATCTAATAATTTTGCTTTACCATGATCAGGCAGATTTTGTTCCTTTAACCAAGCATGCCTCCTAATGACAGAACCCGTAACTGCAGCCCTGCATGAGGCCTGCAGAGAATCAAAACCACATTGCAATGTATGCTTTCCCACTAGTTCAGCTGCATGCAATAAATCCTGCATTTCCTTATTCTCTGCACAATCAGAATTAGCCAACATTTTCTGTTTTAACAGTGACATTAAGTATTGCTGATATTTAATCATATGAAATTGACAATTTAAAGCCCTCACAGCCAAAGTAGCAGAAGTGTAAACCTTTTTACCCCATCTGTCTAATGCCCTTGAATCCCTGTCAGAAGGGATAGGGTTTTTTGCAGTAGCGGCCTTAACCCCCTTGGGACCCTGAGAAATAGTTTCTGGGTCAGCAGCAGAGTTTTTATAAAGAAATTTATGTGAATCTGGAACCCTGTAGTATCTGTCTGGTTTAATAGGAGCTGGAGGTATTGAGCCTGGAGCAGGCCTGTGTTGAGGAAGTAAAAGAAAATCTCTACGCCTTTTCTTTGATTCTGAGTAATCTTGGCTCTCCCAGTGGAAGTGCTCCCTCATGGTATGCAGGGTTTCCCCAAAAGAATAATCCTCAGGAGGAGAGGCTGAAGGAATGGATTCTTCAGCATCAGAATCCTCATAGGGAGGAAGAGAGTATTCCTGTACAGAAGAGGAGTCAGAGGAAATGGAAACCTGATCTGAAGAGTCATAGTCTGTCTCTTGCCTAGGCCTCTTGTCAGGAGGGGGATGGGAACCCCTGATCAAGGAGGTAATAAGGTCTTCAATCATTTTGAGCATCTGTTTCTTAGGCATGGAAGTCTGTCCTGCAGAATGCTGTACTTGTTTCTTTGTCTTTAAAGCTGCTTTAGTCTTTGCTTTTGAAGCTGAAGTAGGCTTTACATACAGCTGTGTAGGTCTGAAAACACCCTCAGAAGCCGATGCCTGCTCAGCGGCTCTGGACCCATCTGAGGGAATGATTTCCGAGTGTCCAATACCTTGAGTATCCAGAGGCCTAGCTGGCAGTTGTCAGCGGCCTGTGGCTCTGAGGTAGTGGGCGTCAGGGGCTGCGAAAGCGCCTCACTGAGAACCGGCGACTGGCTTAGTGGAAGCCTCGTCAGTTTCGGATCTCAGATGCCTGTCCTTCTCCTTTTCGTTGCGTTTTTTAGAAACTTCGGTCGTCGGCTGCTCCAACGGCATTACGTAATTGAATTTTCGGCCAAAGTAATGATAAGCAAAATCAAACCAACGCTTAATAGTGTGTTGGTTAACTCTAGCACAAAACCAACAGCTAGCAACGTTATTATCAGGGCCTAGGCAAGGAATACAGTAAGAATGAAAATCCTTATGAGGTATTTGCTTCCCACAAGAAATACAATTGTTAACTTTTTCTGACATCGGTCTGGAGCAAGAAAAAAGTTTCCCCAACGGGGTACTTAGCTTTAATGAAGACTTCGGATCTGAAATTCGTCTGTGAAAATCTCAGGAGTCGGCCGACCAGCACTTGCGAACTGCTTTTGCTTCGAGCACCGCGCGGCAATAAAGACCTCTAGAAAATGGTGTCGGCTGCATCTTTTATACCCCTAGCACACTGACATCAGGGAAGAGGTGACAGCAACCGACGCCGGACCTAGACTTTGGAATTCTGGCCGACTGCGGGTAGCCTGCCAGCAGGATAACCCAAGAGTAATGACTGCAACAGTGAAACACGATGAACATCTTGCCAGTACCTTACTCATCCCTTCTATATGGTAATGCCATACTTACAAACCTTCACTCAACCCTTAGTAACTAATTACAGTCCTGCTACTATAAAATAGCTAAATTTGCCTCAGGAATGCCTAACCTCTCATACCATTGCTAAGCTATTTCAGAACTGAATTGGCTCGAGTTTTCCAACCATCTCTATTATACCCAACTAACTTTAGCCCACAAACTAATTTTTAAACCCAACACCTGCCCAGCACACAGCTCCATCCTACAAACTTATACTCCTACATAAACACTAAGATCCTCATGCAAACAGCTGTTAACCATAACAAAACCCAACAAGCTAGATGGACAATGTCTGTACTCCCATAGCAATGCTAAACTTTAGAATTCCTTACCCTCCCACATGACTCAAATTGACTGTATAAAAACTTTTAAATCAGCTCTAAAATCACATTACCTAAATAACCCTCCTATCTCTGCAAATCAAACAGGCCACCTTAAAACCATTGCTTAATTCTTGTATGTGAAATCTCTCATAGCAGGATCTCTAACCTCTATTTTGTACACTGTTTCAAATTTGTGTCACAAATGCACACTGTGAATGTACTGTTTGTACAGTGGATAGAAAAAGTTTCCACACCCCTTTTAAAATGCCAGGTTTCTGTAATATAAAAAAAATGAGACCACAATAAATCATTTCAAAACTTTCCCCACCTTTAATGTGACATATAACCTGTACAATTCAATTGAAAAACAAACAAATCTGTTAGGGGAAAAACTATAGAAAATAAAAAAAAACGTACAATGCACTGGTTAAATAAGGGTGCATACCCTTAAACTAGTACTTTTTTGTGTGTGTGCACACCTTTAAACTAATAATTTGTTGAAGCACCTTTTGATTTAATTACAACATTCAGTCTTCTTGGGTAGGAGACTATCAGCATGGCACATCTTGACTTAGCAATATTTGCCCACTCTTCCTTGCAAAAGTGCTCCAAATCTGTCAGATTGTAAGGGCATCTCTTGTGCACTGCCCTCTTCAGGTCACCCCACAGATTTTCTATTGGATTTAGATCTGGGCTCTGGCTGTGCCATTCCAAAACTTTAATTTTTTTCTGGTGAAGCCATTCTTTTGTTGATATGGATGTATGCTTGGGTCACTGCCGTGTTGAAAGGTGAAATTCCTGTTCATCTTCAGCTTTCTAGCTTTGGGCCAAAAGTGACTGGTATTTGCAACTGTTCATAATTCCCTCCACCTTGACTAACGCCCAGTTCCAGCTGAAGAAAAGCAACCCCAAAGCATGATACTGCCACCACCATGCTTCACCGTGGGGATGGTGTTCTTTTGATGATGCAAAGTCTTGTTTTTGCGCCAAACGTACCTTTTGGAATTGTGGCAAAAAGTTCAGCTTTGGTCTCATCAAACCATAACACATTTTTCCACATGCTTTTGGGAGACTTGATGTATTGTTTTGCAAATATTAGCCAGGCCTGGATGTTTTTCTGTGTAAGAAAAGGCTTCCGTCATGCAACCCTACCCCATAGTTCAGACATATGGAGCATACGGGAGTTTGTTGTCACATGTAACACACAACCAGTACTTGCCAGAATTCCTGCAGCTCCTTCAGTTTTGCTGTACGTCTCTTGGCAGTCTCCCTGACCAGTTTTCGTATGGTCTTTTCATCAATTTTGGAGGGATGTCCAGTTCTTTGCAATGTCATTGTTGTCCTATATTTTCTCCATTTTTGATGACTGTCTTCACTGTGTTCCATGCTATATCCAATGCTGTGGAAATTTTTTTGTACCCTTCTCATGACTGATACCTTTCAAAAATTAGATCCCTTTGATGCTTTGTAAGCTCTCTGTGAACCATGGCTTTTGCTGTAGCAGGCAACTGAATAAATGTCAGGAAAATCCTACTAGAACAGCTGAACTTTCTCTCTTTAATTGATGGTAGGTGTGTACCCAAGAAGACTGAATGCTGTAATTAAATCAAAAGGTGCTTCAACAAAGTATTGGTTTAAGGGTGTGCACACAAAGTATTAGTTTAAGGGTGTGCACACTTATGCAACCAGTGTACTGTACATTTTTTATATTTTTCCCTTAACAGATTTGTTTTTCAATTGAGTTGTACAGGTTATAGGTCACAGTGAAGGTGGGAAAAGTTTTGAAATGATTTGTTGTGGTGTCATTTTTTATATCACAAAAACCTAGCATTTTAATAGGGGTGTGTAAACTTTTTATATCCACTGCATATCTCTGCTTTTTACACATACAACTTATTTGCCTGTATGTTGTGATCCTAAATATTTAATAATGTAAACTCTGTACTGTCCTGAATTGCATACATGTGACTTCATTTATACTTATCTTAAATTTGTATACTTTGTAATTCTTTGTTGGAGCGTTTCTCCCCGGGCCTCCACTGAAAATGGGTTTCTGACCCAGTGGACTTTGCCGGTAAACAAATGTCAATAAATAAATAAATAATGAATAAATAAATATTTGAATAAGGTCACTGCTGCTGTTGCATTCATAACATATGGAACTCAGTCAAAGACTGACATCCACATGACTGACCTGACTCCCAGAGCTCTTCATATGTCAGGGTGCAGGCCACAATCTCCTGCACACAGAGACAAACTCCAATTAATTAGCTAAAATGGAGTCAGCTCTTGCCATCATCTGTTCTTTTTTTCTTCCCAAGAACCTTGCAGAGACGAAGTCCCAAGTGTATAAGACCTAACTTTATTACTATTTATTTAATTAGGATGAGAGCCCCCCATGTGACACCTTCCCTTCAGTGTTAACCTTCTGTACAGGAGATGAAAGATGAGGTGTGCTGAGGGGGAAAAGGTAAGTTCGAACTTGCACTGCAACAGTGACCCTGTTCAAACATCTACTGTTACATTCAGTTCTCACACAACCACTCTGTGATCATTACAAGGCCACTGTAAAATTAAAAAATACTCCTAACAGCCTCCAGAGGGGAACAGTCAGGCGAGTCCTCAAATGTGATGCTGGTTCCATTGTCTCACTGAAACAGGAATCATGATAGCCCTGGTTTAGCCATGAATACTGACCTTTAATAATACTTAAAACCACTGTTAAACCAGAAGACAAGTCTTAAAGCAGCTCTTTAGCGTTAATATAACTTTATTTCACTCTTTCGTCTATAGCAGTAGACTTCTTCAGAAATAAGTTACATAACAAATACATAAACTTAAATACTTAAAACAAAATCATGTTAACCAGTCATAATAAACATACAATTTAAAAACATCTGCCACCTTATTTAACCCTTTACTTTTTAAACTTCTATAGCCAACCTACGGTCCTTCAGAAAACATTTAATATTTATGGTGTCATTTAAACCTGGTGGTTTGTCTGCCTCTAATCTTACTTGCCATTCAGTTTCTCTTTGTTCCACCTGATTTTTATAATTTCCTTTCCTTAAATCATAAGCTGTGCGTTCTACCACTGCAAAGAGAAACTTCTTAAAATTATTGCACCTAATGGTACTTTATATAGGGTATTGTTTTCATTCTTTGTTTTAATGTCATAAAGATGTTCTTTTATCCTAGTGCCCAACTTCCTAGTGCACATTCCTATACAGTAACTTGGACAGCTTAAACACAAAGCTATGTATATTATCTCTTTAGTCTGGCAAGTACATTTTCCAGGTATTTCTACAGTGTACTGTAAATGTTCTAACATCACGTAGGGCCCTTCATATATAAACCTAAAAGCAGACCTTTAAATGGATGCCATTCCAGGATAAACCATGGCCTCTCTCGCTTTTGTCACAAAGCTGGTGTCTCTGCTGTTGCTGCCAGCCCTGCTAAATCACAGCTGCTTGTGACCTTTTCAATTCCTAGCAGACTGACTCTGGTGGGCAAAATTTTACTACTCTGCTGACTCTCGCTGAGCAGCTTCTTCAGCTGAGGACTGAACATATCTGTTTCATTAAAAAGAGCACACACAAAAAGACCTGGAAGTTCTCAGTGAAACAGATGAGGCACAATCAGATGTATTGGTGAACTATAATATACACAAGGCCTGCACCTCCTTCCGGTACTGCACCATTCAAAAAGTACAGTTGTGTATAATTACCATAAATGTAGATGTTTGAGTGTATTCACTGTTGCAGTCATCACATTTGGGTTATCCATGCCAGGGTAGCCCTCAGCCAGCCCGAATACCAGAGACTTAGTATTTCCTGCATCGGTTGCTGTCGCTTCAGGACTGATGTCAGATCGTCAGTAGTATAAAGTAAGGCAGCCAACGCCATCACATCAGTTTTTCTTGCCCTGTCAGGAGCCCCCAAGTGTGAGCCAGGTTATGGTAGAGAACCCCACCAGTAGAAAGTAAATACCAAAATGTTCCTTGGAAGGAGAGAGAGAGAGAGAGAGAGAGAGAGAGAGAGAGGGAGGGAGGGAAACTAGGACTGCAACAGTTAGTGCACTTGAACATCTACATTTATTGTAAATGTACACAACTACTATGTTCTTCGTGTTTCACTGTTGCAGTCATCAGATTTCGGTTGATTCCCAAAGCTGAGGAAAAGGGTGGAGGCAATCAAGGAGGCTAGGATGCCCTGTAAGACTGCAGTCACAAAGCCTGCTCTGGATTTGGAGAAGATAGGCACGTGGTAATGCTTGGTGAAAGTGTGAACAGATGTCCAGGTGGCAGCCTCCAGGATGGCCCTGGTGGGGACTCCTCTGAGGAGAGCTGCAGAGGTGGAGGCTGCTCTGGTGGAGTGAGTCCTGACCCCCCCTTAGGGGGAGCTTTTCCATGTTGCTTGTATCAGAAATGGATGCAGTGTGCTATTCATTTGGAAGTTGTTTGTTTGGAGATGGCTTTGCCCTCTGCTCCTGCAGCAAAGCTAAACCAGTAACTGATTAGACTTTCTGAATGATTTAGTCCTGTCTAGACAGAATCTGAGTTGTCTGTGCACATCTAGAGGGTGCAGGATCCTTTCCCCCTTGTTTTGTGGGTTAGGAAAAAAGGTGGGCAAATGAATGGGTTGGTTGAGAGCCACACTGGACACCACTTTGGGCATGAAGGATGGGTTAGTCCTGAGGGAAACCCTGTCAGCATGGAAGATGATGAAGGGCTCCACAGCCATGAGTGCTTGTAGCTCGGAGCCTCTTCTGGCTGAAGAGATGGACAGAAGAAAAGCTGTCTTCCAGGAGAGAAATTTTAGCTCTGCTGAAGATTCTGGTTTAAAGGGTGAGCTTTTGCAACACAAAGTTAAGGTCCCAAGCTGGGGTAGGTGCTCTTCTGGGTGGCCTCAAGTTGTTAGCCCCTCTTAGGAATTGTTTGATCAGAGGGTGTGAGAAAAGGGACTGCTCAGTGTGGAAATGAGCAGAGATAGCAGAGGCATGAATTTTAACAGAGGAAAAAGAGAGACCACTATGTAGCAGGTGATCTAGCTAATCTAGGATGAGAGGTAGGGAGGCTTATGCCATATCGGCTCCCTTAGCCTGAATCCAGGTACAGAAACTTTTCCATTTGTCAGCATAAGGCTTTCTAGTGCTAGGGCATCTGGATTTACGTATAACATCTAGAACCTGTTTACTGAGGTTGGCAGCTTGATCAATGGTCAGGGAATAAGCCAGGCTGCCAAATTGAGTGTCTGCAATTGGGGATGCAGGAATTCTCCTTCCCTCTGGGTCAAGAGGGTTGGGGTCTGAATGAGATGCCATGGTGGCAGTGGGGACAGGCTGTGCAGCAGTGGCTACCAGTGCTGGTGAGGCCAGTCTGGAGCAATAAGAATTGTCCTTGCTTTTTCCTCCCTTATTTTGAGCAATACCCCGGTGATGAGAGGTAGTGGAGGAAATGCATAGACCAATAGATTGACCCAGGGGAAGGATAGGGCATCCACTTTCCAAGCCATGCAGTGATGTTCCCTGGTGCAGAACTTGCTCAGCTGATGGTTGGTGTGGGCGGCAAAGAGGTTGACCTTCGGGGTGCCCCATTTCTGAGTGATTAGGGTGAAGGTTCTTTTGTCTAGCTGCCACTCATGTGGGTCCAGAAAATTTCTGCTTAAGTGATATGCCAGAAAGTTTAGAGAATCTGGCAGGAATTGTGCTAACAGGTGGAGTTGCATGGCAGAGGCTGTGTGCCAAAGGGCCATGGCCAGCCTGCATAGAGGGCAGGAATGAGTCCCTCCTTGCTTGTTGATATACCATATCACAGTGGTGTTGTCTGTTTTGATCAGGAGAGCTCCGGGGGAGAGTAGGGGCCTGAAAGCTGTCAATGCGTGCTGGACAGCTAACATATCTATCTGGTTGATGTGCAGATGGATTTGCTGTGGGCTCCATTGGCCCTGTATGCACCTGCTGTCCAGGTGTGCACTGCAGGCATAGTCTGATGCATCTGTGGTGAGGGTCTGGGCAGCTGGGGGTGGTGGGAAAGGTAGTCCCTTGTTGTGGCAGCATGCTGCTGCCCACCACAGAAAATCTTTCCTTAGGCAAATTATCATTGGTATAAGAGTTCCCAGGTCTTGAGAATGTTGACACCAAAGGCCTTTTAAGTAACACTGAAGTTTCCTCATATGCAGTCTGGCATATGAAATGAGTAGAATGCAAGATGCCATGAACACCAGAGCTTACAGGATTTTCCATGCAGATAACTGGGGTCTGGTGGCTAGTTGAGTGAAGTAGGCTGTCAGATAAGATTGCTTTTCTAGTATAAGGAATGCCATCTGGGATGCTGTGTCCAGGCTTGCTCCCAGGAATATAATCCTTTGGGTGGATACTAGTTTGGATTTCTTTTCATTGATAGTGTACCCTAGGGAGGTCAATAGGGACTTTACAAAAGCCAGTTAGCATGGTTCCCTGATAGGAATGTGGAAATAGACCTCTTTTAGATCCAGGGTGGCTAGTCAAGCATCCTTGGAGAGCATGGGTAGCAGTTGTTGGAGGGTGAGCATTTTGAATTTTTACATCACCAGGAAGATGTTTAGAATGGATAGATCGAGGATGGGGTGCCAGGTGCCCTTTTTTCTGGGTACCAGAAATAGTCTGGAGTAGAAACCTTGCTCTGCAGGAATGCTCTCTATTGCCCTCACAGACAGCAGGGAAAGGACTTGCTTTTTTGGCTCTGCCCACTGGTTTGGAGGTAGATCTGGGAACCCTTGTGGGGTTGGAAGAGTGTGGAAAGAAAATTTGTATCCCTGAGACACTATGTTGAGGACCCAGTGGCCATTGGTAATGGTGGTCCAGGTGAGTGCGTGAAAGGAGAGTTTTCCCCTTAGGGGTAAGTGTATGTGGGCAGAAGGAGGGGGTGGGGGAGGAGAGTCATTGTGAGTTCTTACCATGAGGGCGTGGCTTAGAACTCCCTTGTTTTGAAGTGGAGGAATTCCACTGTTTTGATCTCTGCATGCCCTGTGGCTGCTGTCTGGGGGGGTCTGCTTCCCCCGGGTCTGGACTGAACTGACCTGGTGGGAGCAGAAAAGGACCAGTGCTTGGAGGGGCAATGCCTGCTGAACCTTGGTGGCTGGACCTGTAGGAAATACTGAACTGTGTGCACAGATTTAGCTTTTTCTTCCATCTTTTTTAAGACCTCCTCTGCCTTAGTGCCAAATAATTTGTCTTTCTGCAAGAGTGCATCCAATAATCTAGATTTTACATGGTCTGGCAAAGGCTGTTCCTTAAGATATGCATGTCTTCTAAGGACAGAACAGGTGACTGCTGCCCTGCAAGAATCTTCTAGGACGTCAAAACCACAGCGTAAGATATGCGTAGTCACTTGACTTGCAGAATGCATTAACTCTTGTAACTCTTTCGATTCTGCACAAGCAGGAAAGGAAGACACTTTTTGTTTGAGGAGTTCCATGGTATGTTGCAGAAAGTTTAGCATGTGGAACTGGAAATTTAGTGCTCTGATACCAAGAGTAGCAGAGGTGTATACTTTTTTCCCCATTTGTCTAGTGCTCGAGAGTCCCTATCTGAGGGGGTGGGATTCTTAGTAGAGGTTGCTTTAATTCCTTTAGGCCCCTGAGAAATTACCTCATAGTCAGCAATAGGGTTTTTAAAAATAAATTTGTGAGAGTCAGGGACTCTGTAATACCTAACAGGTTTTCTGGGTGCAGAAGGAGGGTGTCGGGAGTCAAACTGGATTTCAGGAAAACATCATCCACAACATCCAGGACTGGGGGAATGGCCAGGGGTCTGTGCTGTGGAAGATTCAAGAATTCTCTGAGTCTCTTTTTAGGCTGAGGGTAGCCCTGACATTCCCATTGGAAATGCTCCTTTAAGGTATGAAGGGTTTCCCCAAAGGAAAAGTCCTCAGGTGGAGAGGCTGAAGGAATGGATTCCTCTGCATCAGAATCCTCACAAGCACAGACGGGTTTTATGTCTTCATATTCAGATGCATCAGAGTCATCAGACTCCTGTTCAGACAAAACTACTGGGGACAGATATCTTTTCCTTTTGGAAGTGGTAGCTTGGCTTCCCCTGATCAGCACGATAAGGTCTTCCGCCATTTTAAGAATCTGAGACTGAGGCAAGGAAGCAGGTGCCTGAGATTGGGTCATCGGTTTCTTGGGTGTAGTTCGTAACCTGGGCCTTAGAAACTCGGTAGTTTTCGAAGGAACGGTAGATGCGAAATAAGTCATCGGTTTGTTTTGAGAATCGGTAGTGCGAAGTACTTCATCGGAAGCCAGTGCCTGCTCAATGGCTCCAGACCCATCAAAGGGTGAGACAACTGCAGGATCCTTAGTCGAAGAAGAGTTTTGTGGCATATCAGACTCCGGAAAGGGTCTCGGTAGTGGCCTGCGAATTTAAAAAAGCGGGCATCAGGGGCTGCGAAAGCGCCTCACTGAGGACCGGAGAACTGATGACTAGCTTAACGGAGGTGTCGTTGGTAGGTTTGGACCTGTCTTTTTTCTTATTTTGTTTTTGGAATATCTGCTTTCGGATGGCTTACCGAAGCCATATCGGAATTCAAGGACTGCATGTGAAAAAATCTAGCTATAATAAGGGCCCGACAAAGTACAGTTATGTACCTACCATAAATGTAGATGTTCGAGTGTATTCACTGTTGCAGTCATTACACTTGGGTTATCCTGCTGGCAGGCGACCCGCAGTCGGCCCGAGTTCCAAAGTCTTGGTATGGCGTCAGTTGCTGTCGCCCCTTCCCTAACGTCAATGCACCAGGGGTATAAAAGTTGCAACCAACGCCATTTTCTTCAGTTTTTCTTGCCTCAGATGTCAGGTGCCCCCAGATAGGAAGGCTGGAAAGATAAAATTATGCCAAAAAATGCATATATTACTATAAACATTTCCTTCCTCTATAAGCAAATACACCACATAGGTAGTATAGAGATGAGAAGTACAGAAAAGTCCCAGCAATGGAAAAAGGGGGATGGTGGGTGGGTAACCTGGACTGCAACAGTGAATACACTCGAACATCTACATTTATGGTAGGTACACAATTGTACAATGTTCATCGTGTTTCACTGTTGCAGTCATTACACTTGGGTAGAATCCCAAAGCTGAGGTTGGGTGGCTGGGTCTAAATTGGATTTGGAGAGGCTAACAAGCCCTACAGAACTGCAGTGGCAAAGCCTGCTCTGGATTTAGAGTAGAGAGTTAAGTGGTAGTGCTTGGTGAAAGTGTGCACTGAGCTCCACGTTGCAGTTTCTAAAATGTCTTTGGTTGCTACTCCTCTGAGGAAAGCTGCTGAAGTGGCTGCTGCTCTGGTAGAATGAGGCCTAATGCCCTTAGGCACTGCTTTGCCATGTTGTGCATAACAGAAGCGGATGCAGTGTCCTTCCATTTCGAGATTGTCTGCTTTGTAATAGGCTTTCCATCCTGCAGCATATGCTACAAACAGTTGCTCAGTTTTTCTGAAAGCTTTTGTTTTGTCCAAGTAGAAGCATAGCTGTCTGTGTATATCCAAAGCGTGCAGAAGTCTCTCCCCTTTATTCTAGGGATTTGGGTAAAAAGTAGGTAAATGAATGGTTTGGTGGTTTGGTTTAAGGCCACATTGGAGACCACTTTGGACATGAATGTTGGGTTTGTCCTAAGAGAAACCCTGTCCTGATGAAAAATGAGTAAAAAGGTTCCACAGCCATTAATACCTGTAACTCTGAGACTCTTCTTGCTGAAGTTATTGCTAGGAGCACAGCACTTTTCCATGACAAGAATTTTAGATCAGCTGTACTGGCTGGTTCAAAAGGAGGCAGTGTAAGTTTTTTCTAAAACAAAATTGAGGTCCCAAGTAGGCACTGGTGCTCTTCTTGGGGGTCTTATATTTTTTGCCCCTCTGAGGTACTATCGTAGTAGAGGATGTGAAAAAATAGGAGGTTCCATATTGTAATGAGCTGAAATGGCAGAGGCATGGATTTTAATAGATGAGAAAGATAAGCCTTTGGCCAGCATCTCAGTTAGGTATTGCAAAATCTGAGGTATATTAGGGACAAGTGGTTCAAGCCCTTGTGCCTGTTTCCAAGCACAGAATCTCTTCCATTTTTCTGCATAAGATTTCCTAGTGCTGGGCCTCCTGGCTTCTAAAATGACATCCATAACAGCATTAGAGAGAGGTGCAGTCTGAGTGTCTACATTATCTGCCATGCTGCCAGGTTTAAGGTTCTGAGTTGACTGTGCAGAATCTGATTGTCTTGTTGTGTCAGAAGATGAGGAATATGAGGTAGAAGCTAAGCTGGGCCTTGAGACAAATTCTTTAGGATTGGGTACCAGTGCTGGCGTGGCCAGTCTGGTGCAATCAGGATCATTTTTGGCCTTTCTTGTCTGACTCTTAGTAGCACTTTGGTGAGAAGAGGCATTGGAGGGAAGGCACAGACTGTCAGGCCTTTCCAGCTGAATGATAGAGCATCCACTTTCCATGCTTGAGAGTGATAAGTTCTTGTGCAAAATTTCTGTATTTGGTAATTGTGAGGGGAGGCAAAAAGATCTATGTCTGGGCGTCCCCATTTCCTCGTCATCATTCTGAACACTTGTGGATTTAGCTTCCATTCGTGAGGATCCATGAGATTTCTGCTTAGTTCGTCTGCCAGTGTACTTTTTGTTCCTGGCAGGAACTTTGCCTGCAGATGTACTTAATAGGTCAGTGCTGTGTTCCACAAAGTCATGGCTTGTCTGTATAGGGGGTAGGAATGTGTGCCCCCTTGCTTGTTTATGTACAACATAACTGTGGTATTGTCCGTCTTTATTAATAGTTGCCCTGGATGTATTAGGTCCTTGAAAGCGGTCAGGGCATTCTGTACAGCTAGCATCGCTTTTTGATTGATGTGAAGATGCATTTGTTCCTTGGCCCACGTGTCCTGAATACAGTTTCCGGCCATATGTGCTCCCCAGGCATAATCCGATGCATCCGTTGTTATTGTCTGCCTGGCTGTGGGTAAAGTGAAAGGCTGTCCCTTGTTTTGGTGACAGGCCTGGGCCCACCATCGAAACTCCTGTTGTAGGCAGGGAATTAAAGTTATGATTGTCTCCAGGCTGTGACAATGCTGAATCCAAACACTTTTTAGATACCATTGTAGTTTCCTCATATGCAGCTTTGCATATGGAATTGGCAGAATGCAGGATGCCATGAAGCCCAGGGCCTGCAGAATTTTTCTTGCAGGGAGCTGGGTTTTTGTTGCCATCATTTCAAAATAATGTGTCAGTTTCCTTTGTTTGTCTGGCGTGAGATAAGCCATCTGAGTAGTTGTATTTAAGCTTGCACCCAGGAATAATATCTCTTGAGAGGGCACTAGTATTGATTTCTTTTTGTTTACTGTGTACCCTAGGCAAATTAGCAATCTTTTTACAAATGCCAGATGCTTTAGAAGAATGTCCTTGCTCTCTGCTTGAATAAGGCAGTCGTCCAAGTTGGGATATATTTGAATTCCTTTTTGTCTGCAAAATGCAATTACTGGTGCCAGGCATTTTGTGAAGACCCTGGGCGCAGTAGATAAGCCAAAGGGCAGTGCAGATAATTGGTAATGCATTGAGCCTGCTATGAATCTGAGGTATCTTCTGCAAGATTGTCTGATTGGACCTCAAGGAGGCATACCTGCATGTCCCAAAGTAACTAGCCAAGCCTTCTTGCCCAGCATGGGCAGAAGTTGCTTTAGTGTTAACATTTTGAATTTTGGAACATCCAGGAAAGTATTTAGGATTAACAGGTCCAGTATTGGTCTCCAGGCTTTGTCCTTTCTGGGTACTAAGAAAAGTCTTGAGTAAAATCCTTGTCCCTGTTCTTGCTGTGGAACTTTTTGGATAGCTCCCATGTCCATAAGAGCAGCAATCTGTTTTTGTGCCTCTGCCCATTGGTTTTGTGGCAGGTCTGGCATACCTTTTGGTTTTGGAAGTGGAACCTGTAACCCTGAGAAACAATATTCAGCACCCATTGGTCCTGGGTGATCATGTGCCAATTTTTTGAGAAAAGTGCTAGCTTCCCCCCTAGGAGCGCTGTCAAGAGGTAAGTGCTTGGCATTTGCAGAGAGAAATAATTGGGACTGTTTCCTATAAGGTTGTGATTTGTCTTCCCCTCCTTTGGGGACTGAAGCACCCCATTGCTTAGGTCTGTAGGAGCCTTGGGGCTGCGATCTGCCTCTTGGGCGTCTGTATCTGCCTCTTTGTGGCCTGTCTGACACTGGAAAGGACCATTTTTTTTGAAGGCCAGTTTCTGCTAAATCTAGGTGGTTGAACCTGTAAGAAATCTTTCACTGTCTGCATTGACTTTGCTTTATCCTCCATTTTCTTTAACACCTCTTCTGCCTTTACACCAAACAAAGTATCATGTTGTAATGGAGCATCCAATAATTTTACTTTAACATGGTCAGGTAAACTTTGTTCTTTCAACCAAGAGCTTGTAACTGCGGCTCTACAAGAAGCCTCTAATGAATCAAAACCACATTGCAGAGTATGCTTTCCCACTTGTTCAACTGCATGCAATAAATCCTGCATTTCCTTACTGTCAGGACCTTCTGTATTTGAAACCATTTTCTGCTTTAACAATGACATGAGGTACTGTTGGTATTTAAGCATGTGAAACTGACAGTTTAAAGTTCTTACAGCTAAAGTAGCAGAAGTGTAAACTTTTTTCCCCCCATCTGTCCAGAGCTCTGGAATCCCTATCCGAGGGGACAGGATTTTTAGCAGTGGAAGCCTTAACCCCTTTAGGACCCTGGGAAATAGTTTCTGGGTCTGCAGCGGGGTTTTTGTAAAGAAATTTATGAGAGTCAGGGACTCTGTAGTACCAGTCTGGCTTGACTGGTGCAGGGGGTAAAGAATCAGGAGACAGACTGGATTCAGAAAAAACATCATCAACAATATCAAGCACAGGGGGGGATAGCCAGGGGCCTGTGTTGAGGCAATAAAAGGAAGTCTCTGAGCCTTTTCTTGGATTCAGAATAATCCTGGCTCTCCCAATGGAAATGCTCCCTCATGGTGTGCAGGGTTTCACCAAAAGAATAATCCTCATGTGGAGAGGCTGAAGGTATGGACTCTTCTGCATTTGAGTCCTCATAGGGAGGGAAAGAATATCCCTGATCAGAAGAGGAATCAGACAAAATGGAAACCTGGCCAGAGGAGTCATAATCAGTGTCTTGCCTAGGCCTTTTGTCAGGAGGGGGATGGGAACCCCTGATTAAAGTAATTAGGTCTTCGGCCATTTTAAGCATCTGTTTCTTTGGCATGGATGACTGTTCTGGAGAATGCTGTACTTGATTCCTTGTCTTTAATGGTGTTTTTGACTTTGCTGCTGTAGTGGGCTTAATTGTAAGCTGTGAAGGTCTGAAAACACCCTCAGAAGGCGATGCCTGCTCAGCGGCTCCGGACCCATCTGAGGGTATAATTTCCGTAGGCCCAATACCTTGAGTTTCCACAGGCCTCGGTGTCTCCACGTGGCTGTCAGTTATGGCCTGTGGCTCTGAGGTAGTGGGTGTCAGGGTCTGCGAAAGCGCCTCACTGAGAACCGGTGACTGGCCTAGAAGAGGCTTTGTCATTGGTTTTGGACCTCGGATGCCTGTCCTTTTCTTTGTCTTTGCATTTTTTATAAATTCCGGTCGTCGGTTGTTTCAACGGCATTATGTAATTAAACCTTCGGCCAAAATAATGTAAAGCAAAATCAAACGAACGTTTAATAGTTCATTTATTGAATCTAGCACAAAAACGACAACTAGTAACGTCGTGGTCAGGGCCTAGGCAAGGAATACAGTAAGAGTGAAAGTCCTTATGAAGTACTGGCTTCCCACAAGAAATACAATTATTAACTTTTACTGACATCGGTCTGGAGCAAGAAAAGGTTTCCCCAACGGGGTACTTAGCTTTATTGAAGACTACGGTTCTGAAACTCAATTTTGAAAATCTCAGGAGTCAGCTGACTGGCACTTGCGAACTGCTTTTGCTTCGGGCACCGCGCGGCAAGAAAGACTGAAGAAAATGGCGTCGGTTGCAACTTTTATACCCTTGGCGCACTGACGTCAGGGAAGAGGCGACAGCAACCGACACCGGACCAAGACTTTGGAACTTGAGCCGACTGCGAGTCGCCTGCCAGCAGGATAACCCAAGTGTAATGACTGCAACAGTGAAACACTACGAACATCGTATAGTTCTGGCATTAAAGCAGAAAAGCGACAGTGAGGGACGTCGTGGTCTGGGCCTAAGCAAGTGACGCAATAAAAATAAAAGTCTCGGTGTGGTATTTGCTTTCCACAGGTGAGACAATTGTTAACTTTTTCTGACATCGGTTAGGGCAAAAAAAAGGATCCCCAATGGGGTTTCTTAGCTTTTAGAAGACTTCAGCTTGAATTCAGAAGACTCGGGTAGCAGCCGACCGTCACTCATACGAACTGCTTCTGCTTCGGCCTCCTCGGCAAGAAAGACTGATGTAATGGCATTGGCTGCCTTACTTTATACTACTGACGGCCTGACATCAGTCCTGAAGCGACAGCAACCGACGCAGAAATACTAAGCCTCTGGTATTAGGGCCGGCCAAGGGCTACCCTGGCAGGCATAATCCAAATGTGATGACTGCAACAATGAAATACGAAGAACATCAGTGTATGCTAGCTACAGTATAAGATTAGATATAGCAGAAATTGCTGCAACTTGAGAAATCCATATGGTCTTCTGTCCCCTCTCCTGCAGAAACTGGTCCAGTGCCTAGCCCTGATCCTCTGAAAAATCTTGCTGAAATAAAACGTGGATGAAGCAAAGATGTGAATTTACAGAGAACTTGGGGGATGAAAAGACTTGTTTCCCACACAAAGTCTTATTGGACTCGGTGAGGGTTAAATTCCTGTTACAGGCCACTCCAACTACAGAGTCAATAACTGGGGTACTTAATTAGGGGAGTAAAACTTCAATATTTGTAGTAGTACATAGTTTTGTGTGTCAGTATTAAGGTAATAGGTTTTAGGGATTTATTGGGCATGTATTTTTTTTTTGTCTCAGGGTTTTCAATAAAACAATGTTTTGTAAGATGTGGCATTGGCTCAAATGGATATGGCAAGAAACCACTATATAAAAGATCAACATGCAAAACATTAGTGTGTGTAATACAAAAGCTAGAACTAGATAACTTTAAAAAAAAGATGTTACAAATAAAAGTAAGGAATAATAATGTTTCATTACAATGATGCTTTCTATATTATCTTTAAATATTAATGGTTTCACAGATATATACAAAAAGGAAAGAGTAGTGATCTATATTAAAAATGTAGAGTTCGAATAGCTTTGCTACAGGAGACACATTTGGAAAGAAGTGAACATGTGACTTTGCTAAACAAAAGTTTTCAGGATGGTTATTCAGTGGAATACCTGGGACAAAGGAAAATAGGAGTGATTGCATTATAATTGCAAAAGGAGCTCCAACAGTGATAAAAAAGATAATAATGATAGATCTGCAGTGCTAAAGGGTTACTGGCAAGGGAGGAGGATTACAATGGCATGTACTTACATTCAATCTAAAAGTGCTGTAATAGAGCTTAAGAAAATTCTGAGAGAAATAATCAGCTTTGAGTAGGGAATATATTACTTACAGCCAGGGACTGGAACTTGATTTGTAGCCGTGAAGATGTGCCTGGAAGGCCAAGAAGGGAAAATATAACAAAGGAAGGTAGATTATTGAAGAAATTTATGAAAATATTTGGCATGAAATATGTCAATTCACTAGTAGGAGTTGGGAGGGAATTTACATATTATTCCCCAAGATATAAACGGGCTAGGCTAGACAGAATTTACAATTCACAGGAACATGTGCATTTAACTGAAAGTTTTGATATTCAATAATAACTAAAATAAAAATGCAGAGTAACAAAATAAAAACAAAATGAGACACTGATGCCTTCCCACCTATCTGTTGAAAAATGAGGAATGTAAGAAATGGGCCGTGGAAATAACTCGGGAGTTAGGTTTATAGAGGTTCATAGATTAGTACTAAGCTAACTGCTCTTGTGAGCCATTTTAAGCCTAGTCAATTATCCCTTGTGAGACTCAAACCCTGCACCTTGTGTTTGTAAGGCAAACACCTTAACCATTAGGCCACCCTCCCAACCCCATTTGAGAAGATAGAAATTTCTTATTTAAATACAGCTAGGGAGTGGGAAAAATTAAAGTGGAGTTCAGACATTGGGTGAAAATAAGAGAGATATGGTTAAGAAGTAGCAAGAAGCATTCAGACAGCCTCACAAATATTAATGTATTACAGAATAAGGGGAATCTCACAGAACAAGAGGAGGAGTAATTGCAGAGTTCTAAGCTGAATATAAAGACTTACCTCGATAATATGTATGAGTTTAGAAAGACTGCTGCTAAGCAACAGTTTTTTGATAACGCCAGAGCACAAAACCTTTTAGCGCAATGACTGGGGCAACAAAAAGCAGAAAGGGTTGTTGCCAAGCTTAGGGAGCCTATAACGAGGAAGATAACATGAGATTCTGTAGAGCACTAGAAATATTTTGGAAATTTTATGAAAGTCTATATGAAGCTGAGAAATATGGAGATCAAGAAAAGGTATAAATGGAAATGATTATGGAAGAATTAAATAAGCCAACGTTAGAGGTAGAGGAGGTGCAATTGCTAACAGGATAGGAGGAGATGAAAACAAATGGTGATGTATAACCAATTCACAGGAAAGTCCTCAGGAATAGATGGTACTCCAGTGGAAGTTTGGAAGCTAGGAGGGAAAAACTGATGAAGATCTGGAAGGTTTTCTTTACCAGTATTTTAAGAGAAGCAGAAGCACCAAAATCCTAGGAGAAAGCAGTGGTGGCTATAATACCTAAAGATGGTAAAGAACCATCAGATCCAGCTTCATACAGGCTTATTTCAAGCCTAAACCACATTTATGAAGTGTTTATGTCTATAATGGCTAAAAGAATGGCAAGGGTGATGCCAACATCGATAGATATGGATCAATATGGTTTTGTGGAGGGGAGGCAAACATTTGACAACATTAACAGAACATTGATGATCCAGAGGGAAGCCGAATGCAAGAAAATACCACTTTTATTGGTGAGTCTTTATGTAGAGAAAGCATTTGACGTTTGTAAGCTGGGAGCTTATGAGCAGGCAATGGAAGCATTTGCATTCCCCTGGCAAAATTATAAAGCAGATTAGGAGAATATATTGGCGATCAGAGGTGAAAATTAAAGTAGGTAGGTGCTTCTCTGATAATTTCTGTTGGAGCAGAGGGAAAGGGATGTCCTCTTTCCCCTTTGTTATTTGCGTTATATTTAGAACCATTAACAAAGAAAATAAGAGACTCAGAAATTCAAGGATATAATTGGTATGGCAGTCAAGAAAAGATGGCGCTATTTGAAGATATTATTTTATACCTGATAAAATCAGAAAAGGACATTACAGTGCTGTGGAACATTTTGAGGCAGTTTCATATATTTTCATGAAACACAATTAATGAAGCTAAAACAAAGGCAATAGTTGTAAATTATGTACACACAGGTTCAGCAATATCAATATTTATGCAGGCATAATAAATGAAGTACTTAGGAGCATGAAGTATAAAGGATTCTGTACTTAGGAGTTTGGATTAAAAAGAATTCTGGTGTGGCAGCTAAGGATATGTGGAAAGAGACTACACAAAATATAATACAACTGATAAACTGGAAGCTCTGTTATATGGATATGGACAGAAAATGCAAGCAGTTAAAATGTTTTTAGTTCATTTAGTTTTATACACAGGTCGGGCATATTTTTATCAACCACAGGAGAAGTTGAGGATAGCAATTAATAAAGAGCTGAAGGATTTTATCTGGTAGGGGAAGACATCAAGAGTCATGTGGGATAAGCAAATTCTTCCAATTGAACAAGGTGGTTTGGGATTACTCTATTTAAAGGGGTATTTCAGAGCTACACAGTTAAGGCTCCTACACATACAGGGCAAGCAGAAACCTATGATTCAAAGTGGAAAGGGATGATGATGAAACAGGGGAGAGAAGCTCAAGGAACAATGAGAGACTGGGATTTTGGATGCAGATCCTTAAGGAGAACAATAACCATAAAGGATATTATATTCATAAAGCAGCAGAAAGTATTTGAAGAACTAAGCCAACATGGGAATGAAGAAAGGAGACTCTGTCAATACTGATGACTGCAATTAGGGATACAGACAATAGACAAGAGGGGGCTGGCAAAAGACCCAATGTAGTGGGAGTAAATAATTAGAGGGAAATGTAATAAAAAGGGAACAGGCCAAGAATTTATTTGGACTGCAGGCTAGAGATTGCCTTCTCTATCAAGGATTAATGGAGTATAGGTGAGACTTCCAAGATGGTTCCACACTGAGTAACAACTTATTTCTAGCTCTCCGAGTGTGAAAACAAACTCAGCAGAGAAGTTCAGTAGACTTGTGATTATGGGTAAATTTCAGTAACTGGCTAGTAGGTGTACTGCCTGGATGACAGGAATAAAGAAATACAGAAGACCTGGAAAAAAATCAGCTACAAACATTGAAGAAGAAACACTGACTGAGGAAAGTTCTACAGCTGTTCAACAAAAGCAATGTAACCTTTAAACATGACTTCCAATAAACAAGAAGATGTAAGACAATTACATACGGACCTGGATAAAATAAACAAAACACTGATGGAGTATATCAATACAAACAATAAAAGTCTGGAAGATATGGAAGAAGCTTTAAAAAGACATTCAGATGAGATGATAAAGCTGCAAAAGTCAAAGGGTGAAATGAAGAAAAGGCTGCCTGAATATCAAGACTGCTCAGGAAGACATGTTTCAAAAAATAATAGAATTAGAGGGCAGAACAGGTAGGGAAAACCTGAGATTTTCAGCTATACCAGAGAAGCTGGAAGGAACAGACTGCATTAATTTTATGAAAGCACAAACAAGTAACTGTACTGGTATTCCACAGCAGGAGTTGTTAGTCGAAAGGGCACATTGTGTGTTTGCTTCAAACCTGGCTATAAGAAAGCAACTTAGACCTTTAACAGTAAAGATGTAATCCTACCGGCAGAAGGAGTTGATTCTGACAAAACTGTGACAGAAGGACAAATTACTAAAAGTGGGAGACAGCAGCATGTTTGTGAAGAATGATTCCCAAAAGCTAAAAGAATGGCAAAAGTATGGCAAAACTGATAGATGTGCATCAATGTGGTTTTGTGGAGGGGAGGGAAATATTTAACAACATTAACAGAACAATGATGATC
Source organism: Protopterus annectens (assembly GCF_019279795.1). Lineage (NCBI taxonomy): Eukaryota > Metazoa > Chordata > Ceratodontiformes > Protopteridae > Protopterus > Protopterus annectens. The sequence goes on along the minus strand of NC_056737.1, from coordinate 1,557,905,004 downwards.
CAGAGGGAAGCAGAATGCAAGAAAATACCATTGTTGTTAGTGGGTCTTGATGCATATAAAGCATTTGACAGAGTACGCTGGTACTTTATGAGCAGGGCAATGGAAGCATTTGCATTTCCTGAAAAAATCATATATATATAATGTATACTGATTAGGAGGATATATATATATATATATATATATATATATATATATATATATATATATATAATGTATACTAATTAGGAGGATATATATATATATATATATATATATATATATATATATATATATGAGGGATCGGAGGTGCAAATTAAAGTGGGTGGGGTCCTCTCTGATAAAGTTTGCTTGAACAGAGGAACCTGGCAGGGGTGTCCTCTTTCCTCTTTATTATTTGCATTACACTTAGAATCACTGGCAAACAAAATAAGGGACTCAGAAATTCAAAGATATAATTGGTATGGTAGTCAAGAAAAGGTTGCTCTATTTGCAGATGATATTATTTTATACTTGACAAAACCAGAAAAAGACATTACAGTGTTGTGGAACATTTTGAGGCAGTTTCAGATGTTTTCTGGATACAAAATGAATGAAGCTAAAACAAAGGCAATAGTGATAAATTATGTACTCACGCATGAACTGGTTCAGGAATACCTGTACTTATGGGGATATGATAAGATGAAGTATTTAGGAGTATGGATGAAAAATGATTCTAGTGTGGCAGCTAAGGATATGCGGGAAGATACTAAACAAAAGATAATAAAAAAACTGAGAAAATGGAAGCTTTGTTATATGGATATAAGTAAGCTACAAGCAGTTAAAATGTTTTTAGTCCCTTTAGTCTTATACACAGGTCAAGCATATTTTTATCAACCAGAGGAGAAGTTGTGGGTAGCAATTAATAAACAGCTGAAGGACTTTAAATGGGAGGGGAAGACAGCAAGACTCAAGTGGGATAAGATGATTCTTCCAGTAGAACAGGGCAGATTGGGATTACCCAATTTGAAGGTATATTTCAGAGCCACACAGTTAAGACTCCTATACTTAGCACAAGCAGAAAACTATAATTCAAATTGGAAGGGGATGATGATGAAATGGGGGAACTCAAGAAACAAGGAGAGACTTGGATTTTAAATGTAAGCCTTTAAGAAGAATCGCAATAATCATACAGAATATTATATTTATAAAGTAGCAGAAAGTATTCTAAGAATTAAAACCAACACGGGAATGGAGAAAGATTCTGCCAAAATGGGTGACTGCAATTAGGGATACAGACTATAAGCAAGAGGGGACTGGAATTTAATGGAGAAAACTAAGGTACTGGGAGCAAATCACTAGAGATGGAAAGATGATAGAATGGGAAGACATCAAGCATTTATTTGGACTGCAGGTTACAGACTGCCTTCCCTATCAGGGATTACTATCAGGGTATAGGCACAGAGAAAGGAAGTACAGTTGTGTGTAAAATCTTACCATAACTTTAGATGTCCTTCTCTTCTATATGCTGCTGTATCTATAACATGAGGGAGTCTGCCGCTGGTTGACACGTACTTCCGGCCATTATACAACAGATAAATGCTACTGCGAAGGTATACGCGACAGTCCGCATCACTCAGTGTAGTCAGACATAAACAAACGGCAGGAATAAAGCGAACGTCAGCATGCATCTACCTTAGAACTGAATGCCACTGGGAATCACGACTATGGAGTGGATACTCAGGAGTCAGGCGAGCATCAGAAGGAAGTCAGGGTGGGAGACCATACAGCAGCATATAGAAGAGAAGGGCAACTAACGTTATGGTAAGATTTTACACAACTATACTACATCCTTCTATTTATATGCTGTTGTATCCATAACATACAGGAGAGTACAAAAGCTCATGCTATTAATTATTGGGAAGAGGAACGAAGACATTTTCCATGAAGCCATGAAGAATGTTCTTAGCAAAATCTGTTCTGGACCTGGAAATGATGTCCAACTTGTAGTGTTCAGTTAAAGTGCAGACAGATGACCATGTAGCTGCTTCTAAAATGTGAGCTGTATCCAGACCCTTAAAAAAGGCTCCAGATGAGGACACAGCCCTAATGGTGCGTCTCTTCACTGGGAAGGGAAGCCTTTTGCCATATGCTGTGTAGCAAAAGGAAATAGTTTGAGCGATCCAGGAGGAAATGGTTTGCTTAAAAACAGGGTGTCCCAGGGCTCTTGGGTGATAAGAGATAAAGAGCCTATCTGATTTGTGAATGGATTTGGTTTTGGGCAAATAGTATCCGAGTTGTCTATGTACATCCAAGGAGTGAAGGATCCTTTCGCTGGAAGACTGTGGCGAAGAGAAGAAGGTAGGGAGATTGATGGCCTGACTTAGGGAAAGTTCATTAACTACTTTGGGCACGAAGGATGGGTTAGTACGTAGGCAAACCCTGTCCTTGTGGAAAACTGTGAAGGGGGAGAGGCCATGAGGGCTTGCAATTCAGAAACCCTTCTGGCTGAAGCAATGGCCACCAAGAGAATAGTTTTCCATGTGCAGTTTGGAGAGTGCAGTCCCTGGCTGGTTCAAAAGGAGGTAAGGTCAGCTTTTCCAAAACAGAATTAAGGTCCCAAGGAGGGGGAATAGGCTTCCATGGTGGTCAAATTTGTAGTACCCTTTTAAAAAGAGCTTGACTTCCAGTCTGAAAGCCAAAGGGGAGAGACGTAAACATGCTGAGATGACAGATAAATGTGCTTTAATAGAATATGACAATCCAGTGTTCATCAGTTCACACAGGTAAGACAGGACCACTGGAGGCTCTACAGCAAGTGGTTGAAGTTCTTGTTTTAGACACCAAAGGCAAAACCTTTTCCACTTGAATAGATAGGATTTTCTGGTCATGGGTTTTCTGGTCTCCTGCAGAACCTGAAGAATGTCTTCAGTAAAAAGGTGTCTAAAGGGAATCAACACCCTATCATCCACAATGTAAGGTTCAGGGTGGTTATTTGGAGGTGTATGAGAGTTCCCTTCTCCTGGGTGAGTAGGTCCATCATGACGGGTAACTTGTGACTGCTCTTGGCAAGATGACGTAGAAGGGGGAACCAATGCTGCCTTGGGCAAAAGGGGGGGGTCACCTTTGCTATCTACTGCAATTCATTACTGTTTAACTGCATTCTACTGCATTTCGTTGCTGTTTAACTGTATTTTTTCATACTGCAAGTGCTATTCTTTTGACTATAAGTGATTAATCTGTGCTTCATTGTGAGTTTTTTCTTACTGAGTTCTTAACCTTAAAATAGAGAAGTACAGTCTAAATACAGGTCTGCAGCATCCAGAGCTTCAGCTGCACGGGTTTAAACCCTTTTTAAGGTATTCCAGTTACAAATTAACTGTGTTTTCTGCAAAAAACCAAAAAGTTCTAAGCTTGTTTTCCGCCTTTCCTGTTACTAGAGTAATCCAGATACAGAGTTGCTGTATCCAGGACTGTTTTGTAAGTTTCTGAGTTCTCCAAACCTTTCTATGTTACATGGAAGCCTTCCAGCTTATCAGTGGGAGTTGTAAGCACTAGGTGGCCTATCTACCACAAGAGGAGTGGTTTCGGCTCTGAAATTGTAGTTTATTGGCCGTTTGGGCAGTTTCTCTCTCCCTTTCAACTTTCTGGTTTAAAAGCCTGTATTTGCGCCAAGTCTTTTTTCATTTAACTGCAATTATTTTAACTGTATTTGCTTTAATATTGCTACACACTCAAGTGTGCTAGCTTGCACTGCATTTAAAGTATTTTTATTATGGTTTTAAGTGTTTTTTTTTTTCTGAAAAAAAAATTCCGTAATAATCCACTGCGAAAACACCAATGAGTGCCCCAAAAATGAGGATTCCAAGTGTAAATCCAAGCGTATTACCAAGCATCCACCAGCAGCTAACCCAACGCAAAATCTGCAGAGTTATTTCATATCAGGCTCAAACAGCACAAGAGTGCGGTAGTAAAATAAACCAGTTCCAAGTTTATTCCGTAACTGACACGAACAACATGTAAATAAAAAAAGCGTAAATGCGAAAATGCAATAGAAACAATGCAGAGTTAAGCGCTTTCACCCATTGACACTGGGTTTCATCAGAACTCATTGACCAACTGTTCACGGACGCTTAAATAACTTATTTGGCGCCAATGAACTTTTAAAATCTTAAAGACATACCATAGCAGAATTCATTAAAACATATTCGTGTGAATGTATAAATAAACTTGTGTTTCATATACAATAGGAAGAATTGACCTTTAAATTACTTAAAATGTAATGAAATGTAAACACAGTAAAAATGTGTGTTCTCCACGAAATATATGTACTGCTACGCAATTGATTCATGTGCATTCCTAGAATGCTAATATATAACTATGTGCATCCACTTGTATATAAATATTAAAGTCTGTGTGTGAACAATAGAAAGCATATATTGTCCCTAATATAAATGAACATAATATTATCCCTAATATAAAATAAAATAAAATAAAATGAGATAAATTAAAATAATTAGACTAAAATACACACACTTGGCATAATTCTATAAAATTGCTAATGCACAGAATGTCTGTGCATGCAATTAACTATGTAAAAAATATTCAATATTAATATAAATATATATAAATAATTGATTTCAAAGAATAAATGTTGTATATAATATATCCCAATAGACAATGATGTTGAAATTCTATTATTACGTGTATATAAAAATATAAACTGTATAAAAAATGTATAAAACCATGTAAAAAACAGCATTCTTTTTATGTTCTTAATAATACTTTTTTAAAAAATCATACTTTTTTTTAAAAAATCGTACTTTTTTTTTAAAAAATCATTGTCAGTACAAACTTCATTATTTAAAAGGAAATGTTATATACATTAAAAACTATACAATCTCATTGTAATATACATCTGTATAGTTATATAGTCTGGGGACGTGCCTGAAAGTGTATAGAATATTAAGATTTTAACAAAGCTTAAAATTTAATAAAGGTTTAATTGATATGTGGTCATTCAAGCCTGGGGGAGTGGTGGCATCTAAATAAATTTGCCACCATACTTCTTTATAACTTAACAAACTTTTAATATCTCCTCCCAAAGGGCTAGGTTTTAATATTTCTAAAATAATGAATCTAAAGTTGTGATCTTCTCCTTCATTAAGAATGTGTTTGTATAAAGCATTATTCATATCTTTATAGTTTTAATACTGTAGGTGTGGTCATATATTCTTTTTCTTAAATTCCTCTCTGTTTTGCCTACATAAAAACTAGAGCATATTTGACATATGCTTAAGTATATGACCAATTTACTATTACAGTTCCCCAATTTGCTGTATACACAACTTTTTAATTCATTGTTTAACTTGATGATGTGTTTGTCTGACATGTATTTGCATTGTCTACATGACCCACATTTTAAGCTTGTATTTTTCCTTTTATGTTTGTCAATCTTTTTGTCTTTATTGAATTCCACCATATTTTTATATTGCTACCCATCTTAAAAATAAAATTGGGTTTAGTACCTATTACTTTTGTGATCTGAACATCGTTAAATATTAAATTCCAAGTGTCACTAATAATATGTTTGATATAACTAGCTGCCATATTAAACTGTATCACGCATGATTTTTTGTATCTATTGCTGGGAATCAAACCTGTTTCTTCCATTTTTAATTCCGTGTCCTTCAATGATCTTCCAACACGGTTACTTAACACAAGTTGATATCTAGATTTCCTAAATTTCATAATATATGCAATAGTGGTATCCATCATATGATTAGGGTAACCTCTTTGCGAGAATAATTTTTTTATATAATCTAGTTCCTTTATTAAATCATTGTCACTAGATGTCATGCGTGCTGAACGTATACATTGACCCTTAAAAATATTATTTTTTAAAATTTCTGGGTGGCAGCTGTTATAATGGAGATAACTGTTGGAAAAAGTATATTTTCTATAAATAGTCGATGAAACTAGATGTGCCTCATATTTTATTAATGTATCTAAATATGGTACACCTGTATTGTTGTAGGAATGTGTAAATTTCAAATAGTTGCTACTAGAATTTAAAAATTGGATAAACGTGCCCAACAAAGACTCGTCTGCTCCCCACAATATATAAATGTCATCTAAAAATCTTGAGTAATACATAACATGTTTGAAAAATTCACATGTGAATAAAATATTATCTTCCCAGTCCAACATAACTAAATTTGCGTATATAGGAGCACAGGTAGCACCCATAGCAACACCTCTTATCTGTTTGAAAAGTTCTCCTTCGAAATATATATAATTATTATCGAGAACTATAGACATCACTTCCTGTAATAAACATATTTGATTCCAATCCATACTGGTGTGTTTTCTTATGCTATTACTAAAAGCTACAAGTCCTTCATCTTTCGGAATGCAAGAAAATAAATCAATCACATCAATGGTTAAAAATATAATATTATCTAAATTAACATTTTTTGGAAAATTCATTAAAAAGATCCAAGAATCTTTAACCATGTGAGACACATTCTCATAAATAAATTTCAATTTGGAATCAATATATCTTCCAATTGGGAAGGTTTTGGACTGACTGCCAGACACTATTGGTCTAAAAGGGGGGTCAGAGGTATCCTTATGTGTCGTCGGGATACCTACAAAAGTAGCCAATTGTGGGAATTCAACCTTCAAGAATTCACATATTCATCTTTGGTAATTCTTGCTTCAATATAATATTCTTCTATATATGAATCTATTCTACAATAAGCTATATTAAGTTCATTAATGGAAATGGTGATATAATTTCCAGAATTGTGTAATATCTCATACATTTTCATAATGTATCTAAAATTATCATATAAAACTATACCACCCCCTTTGTCAGGCTTCATTACTCTTGTATTCTTGTCATTAATAATGGTGTTTAGCAAGTTGCTATCTTCTGTACTCAAATTACTGTATTGAGTCATTTCCTTCAATTTTTTATATTCATAGTAAATTTTCCTAGATGTGATTTTATCATATAGATCCACTTTTGGGTGTAAGGGTGGATTGAAAGTACTTGTTTTTTTTAAAAACGAAGAAGAATTTTGATCATCATCATGTGAACTTGTTTTGTTTGCATTACTCTGTATATTATTAAAAAACAATTCTAAGTTTATTTTTCTAACATATTTTTTAAAATCAATAATGGTATGTACCAGATTAAATTTGGGGTTAGGTATAAACTTCATCCCCTTACTAAATAAATTAAAATGTTCCTTTCCTATAACACTATCGGTGTAATTAAATATATTAAAGTTGTCAAGTGTGTGTATATTGCCTTCCACTTTAATAGCTTTGTTCTCAAAGCTATCATCTCTGTTTGTCACCAAGTCCTGATTAGTATTCAATACTGATAATTTACTGTATCCCTTACAAAGCTCTGATTGCGATTCCACTGCGGTTGTATTGATTGTTTCCCCTCTCTCTGAAAATCCTTCCTATTAATATATCCTTGATTGTGTGTATACACTGTATTATTTCCCCCTTGCCCAAATTCTCTATTAATTCCTTCACGTAATTGTGTTTTATGGTCTATAAACTCATAATTCTTAATACTACCCCTACTGCTTGGCCATATGTAAGCTTTGTTAGTATTATAATGTTCAGTGTCCCTTTTCAATTTGTTAGTTTTACGTTTATTGGTGTTACTAATGTGTTTATTAGCTTCATTGAATTGCTTATTATATAAGTGTTCCCATTGAGGGAATACTAAATCATTCAATATATTGTTATTAAGTGTCTCAGCTTCTAATATATATTTACTCAGTTTTTCATCATTGTATTTCATTAGTAACTCCATATATTTAAATCCACAGCTGTCAAAGAAATTATTAAATTCCTTTTTTAATTTCTCTGAATATTCAAACCCCAAAGGTAACTTAAAAAATCTCAAACCTTTAGGAACCATTTTTAAATCCATATTTTTTGACAGATATACATTGTCCACTCTCAAGTCATTAATATTTTTCAGTTTTTTACCAAGCTTGTAAATCAATGTCTTTAAACTGTCATTATCATAATTTTCTAACATAAAATCATTGTCAATCACATTTGCATCGTTCATGTTGTAATTTAACTGCAAAAAATTGTTAAATCTATTAACATTGTCAGTTCCATTATTGTGTTCTGTTGTCATTTCTGAACCATTAATCAAGTTACCAGTACCTTTACTATGAATGGTTTGACCAATAGCTGTAGAGTAAGTTTTGGTAGGATTAGTTCTTTTTGGTTTGGTTCCTATTCTGGTGACCTCATCATTAATATCGTATAGGGAAAAGTCAAAAGTGAAATTAGAAAGGTTGATTTTACTACGATTCTGTGAGTCATTTATATCCAGAGCATTCAAATTTGTAGTCATTTGTCCATTAGGAATGTCCAAGCTGTCTGAGGAAACATTGACAGCCTGTTCATCCGTTCTTGATATTTCCTGAAAAGCAATATTGTCCTTGTCAATAATCCGTTTGGATCCTGGTCTCATATTTCCTATAGGAGAATTGAAAGTATCTAATCTGTCCATGTGAGTGTGACCACTCTGAAGTCGCAAATCTGCTGTCTTATTTTGAGTAGTTGTAGCCATTTTGTCAGAGGTCTGCGCTACTACTTCACTTTGTAATAATTGCTTCACTAAGCATGTTAGGTGTTTCAATTCTTCCTTTAAGCCAGAAATCTCATTCTGTATATTTACCATCTCCTCAGTATTAGCTGGCGTTGTTTGGAATATTGTCCCATTAGGAGGTGATGCACCGGTGTGTTCCATTGCAGCCAAAATCACTAGTAAAAAACACAAAAATCAAATGACTCCGTAATAATCCACTGCGAAAACACCAATGAGTGCCCCAAAAATGAGGATTCCAAGTGTAAATCCAAGCGTATTACCAAGCATCCACCAGCAGCTAACCCAACGCAAAATCTGCAGAGTTATTTCATATCAGGCTCAAACAGCACAAGAATGCGGTAGTAAAATAAACCAGTTCCAAGTATATTCTGTAACTGACATGAACAACATGTAAATAAAAAAAGCGTAAATGCGAAAATGCGAAAATGCAATAGAAACAATGCAGAGTTAAGCGCTTTCACCCATTGACACTGGGTTTCATCAGAACTCATTGACCAACTGTTCACGGACGCTTAAATAACTTATTTGGCGCCAATGAACTTTTAAAATCTTAAAGACATACCATAGCAGAATTCATTAAAACATATTCGTGTGAATGTATAAATAAACTTGTGTTTCATATACAACAGGAAGAATTGACCTTTAAATTACTTAAAATGTAATGAAATGTAAACACAGTAAAAATGTGTGTTCTCCACGAAATATATGTACTGCTACGCAATTGATTCATGTGCATTCCTAGAATGCTAATATATAACTATGTGCATCCACTTGTATATAAATATTAAAGTCTGTGTGTGAACAATAGAAAGCATATATTGTCCCTAATATAAATGAACATAATATTATCCCTAATATAAAATAAAATAAAATAAAATGAGATAAATTAAAATAATTAGACTAAAATACACACACTTGGCATAATTCTATAAAATTGCTAATGCACAGAATATGTCTGTGCATGCAATTAACTATGTAAAAAATATTCAATATTAATATAAATATATATAAATAATTGATTTCAAAGAATAAATGTTGTATATAATATATCCCAATAGACAATGATGTTGAAATTCTATTATTACGTGTATATAAAAATATAAACTGTATAAAAAATGTATAAAACCATGTAAAAAACAGCATTCTTTTTATGTTCTTAATAATACTTTTTTAAAAAATCATACTTTTTTTAAAAAATCGTACTTTTTTTAAAAAATCATTGTCAGTACAAACTTCATTATTTAAAAGGAAATGTTATATACATTAAAAACTATACAAACTCATTGTAATATACATCTGTATAGTTATATAGTCTGGGGACGTGCCTGAAAGTGTATATAATATTAAGATTTCAACAAAGCTTAAAATTTAATAAAGGTTTAATTGATATGTGGTCATTCAAGCCTGGAGGAGTGGTGGCATCTAAATAAATTTGCCACCATACTTCTTTATAACTTAACAAACTTTTAATATCTCCTCCCAAAGGGCTAGGTTTTAATATTTCTAAAATAATGAATCTAAAGTTGTGATCTTCTCCTTCATTAAGAATGTGTTTGTATAAAGCATTATTCATATCTTTAGTTTTAATACTGTAGGTGTGGTCATATATTCTTTTTCTTAAATTCCTCTCTGTTTTGCCTACATAAAAACTAGAGCATATTTGACATATGTTTAAGTATATGACCAATTTACTATTACAGTTCCCCAATTTGCTGTATACACAACTTTTTAATTCATTGTTTAACTTGATGATGTGTTTGTCTGACATGTATTTGCATTGTCTACATGACCCACATTTTAAGCTTGTATTTTTCCTTTTATGTTTGTCAATCTTTTTGTCTTTATTGAATTCCACCATATTTTTTATATTGCTACCCATCTTAAAAATAAAATTGGGTTTAGTACATATTACTTTTGTGATCTGACCATCGTTAAATATTAAATTCCAAGTGTCACTAATAATATGCTTGATATAACTAGCTGCCATATTAAACTGTATCACGCATGATTTTTTGTATCTATTGCTGGGAATCAAACCTGTTTCTTCCATTTTTAATTCCGTGTCCTTCAATGATCTTCCAACACGGTTACTTAACACAGGTTGATATCTAGATTTCCTAAATTTATTAATATATGCAATAGTGGTATCCATCATATGATTAGGGTAACCTCTTTGCGAGAATAATTTTTTTATATAATCTAGTTCCTTTATTAAATCATTGTCACTAGATGTCATGCGTGCTGAACGTATACATTGACCCTTAAAAATATTATTTTTTAAAATTTCTGGGTGGCAGCTGTTATAATGGAGATAACTGTTGGAAAAAGTATCTTTTCTATAAATAGTCGATGAAACTAGATGTGCCTCATATTTTATTAATGTATCTAAATATGGTACACCTGTATTGTTGTAGGAATGTGTAAATTTCAAATAGTTGCTACTAGAATTTAAAAATTGGATAAATGTGACCAACAAAGACTCGTCTGCTCCCCACAATATATAAATGTCATCTAAAAATCTTGAGTAATACATAACATGTTTGAAAAATTCACATGTGAATAAAATATTATTTTCCCAGTCCAACATAACTAAATTTGCGTATATAGGAGCACAGGCAGCACCCATAGCAACACCTCTTATCTGTTTGAAAAGTTCTCCTTCGAAATATATATAATTATTATCGAGAACTATAGACATCATTTCCTGTAATAAACATATTTGATTCCAATCCATACTGGTGTGTTTTCTTATGCTATTACTAAAAGCTACAAGTCCTTCATCTTTCGGAATGCAAGAAAATAAATCAATCACATCAATGGTTAAAAATATAATATTATCTAAATTAACATTTTTTGGAAAATTCATTAAAAACATCCAAGAATCTTTAACCATGTGAGACACATTCTCATAAATAAATTTCAATTTGGAATCAATATATCTTCCAATTGGGAAGGTTTTGGACTGACTGCCAGACACTATTGGTCTAAAAGGGGGGTCAGAGGTATCCTTATGTGTCTTCGGGATACCTACAAAATTCGCCAATTGTGGGAATTCAAACTTCAAGAATTCATATTCATCTTTGGTAATTCTTGCTTCAATATAATATTCTTCTATATATGAATCTATTCTACAATAAGCTATATTAAGTTCATTAATGGAAATGGTGATGTAATTTCCAGAATTGTGTAATATCTCATACATTTTCATAATGTATCTAAAATTATCATATAAAACTATACCACCCCCTTTGTCAGGCTTCATTACTCTTGTATTCTTGTCATTAATAATGGTGTTTAGCAAGTTGCTATCTTCTGTACTCAAATTACTGTATTGAGTCATTTCCTTCAATTTTTTATATTCATAGTAAATTTTCCTAGATGTGATTTTATCATATAGATCCACTTTTGGGTGTAAGGGTGGATTGAAAGTACTTGTTTTTTTTAAAAACGAAGAAGAATTTTGATCATCATCATGTGAACTTGTTTTGTTTGCATTACTCTGTATATTATTAAAAAACAATTCTAAGTTTATTTTTCTAACATATTTTTTAAAATCAATAATGGTATGTACCAGATTAAATTTGGGGTTAGGTATAAACTTCATCCCCTTACTAAATAAATTAAAATGTTCCTTTCCTATAACACTATCGGTGTAATTAAATATATTAAAGTTGTCAAGTGTGTGTATATTGCCTTCCACTTTAATGGCTTTGTTCTCAAAGCTATCATCTCTGTTTGTCACCAAGTCCTGATTAGTATTCAATACTGATAATTAAATGTATCCCTTACAAAGCTCTGATTGCGATTCCACTGCGGTTGTATTGATTGTTTCCCCTCTCTCTGAAAATCCTTCCTATGAATGTATAAATAAACTTTTGTTTCATATACAATAGGAAGAAATGACCTTTAAATTACTTGAAATGTAATGAAATGTAAACACAGTAAAAATGTGTGTTCTCCACGAAATATATGTACTGCTACGCAATTGATTCATGTGCATTCCTAGAATGCTAATATATAACTATGTGCATCCACTTGTATATAAATATTAAAGTCTGTGTGTGAACAATAGAAAGCATATATTGTCCCTAATATAAATGAACATAATATTATCCCTAATATAAAATAAAATAAAGTAATTTAAAGGTCAATTCTTCCTATTGTATATGAAACACAAGTTTATTTATACATTTATTTATACATTCACACGAATATGTTTTAATGAATTCTGCTATGGTATGTCTTTAAGATTTTAAAAGTTCATTGGCGCCAAATAAGTTATTTAAGCATCTGTGAACAGTTGGTCAATGAGTTCTGATAAAACCCAGTGTCAATGGGTGAAAGCGCTTAACTCTGCATTGTTTCTATTGCATTTTCGCATTTACGCTTTTTTTATTTACATGTTGTTCATGTCAGTTACGGAATAAACTTGGAACAGGTTTATTTTACTACCGCACTCTTGTGCTGTTTGAGCCTGATATGAAATAACTCTGCAGATTTTGCGTTGGGTTAGCTGCTGGTGGATGCTTGGTAATACGCTTGGATTTACACTTGGAATCCTCGTTTTTGGGGCACTCATTGGTGTTTTCGCAGTGGATTATTACAGAGTCATTTGATATTTGTGTTTTTTACTAGTGATTTTGGCTGCAATGGAACACACCGGTGCATCACCTCCTAATGGGACAATATTCCAAACAACGCCAGCTAATACTGAGGAGATGGTAAATATACAGAATGAGATTTCTGGCTTAAAGGAAGAATTGAAACACCTAACATGCTTAGTGAAGCAATTATTACAAAGTGAAGTAGTAGCAAAGACCTCTGACAAAATGGCTACAACTACTCAAAATAAGACAGCAGATTTGCGACTTCAGAGTGGTCACACTCACATGGACAGATTAGATACTTTCAATTCTCCTATAGGGAATATGAGACCAGGATCCAAACGGATTATTGACAAGGACAATATTGCTTTTCAGGAAATATCAAGAACGGATGAACAGGCTGTCAATGTTTCCTCAGACAGCTTGGACATTCCTAATGGACAAATGACTAAAAATTTGAATGCTCTGGATATAAATGACTCACAGAATCGTAGTAAAATCAACCTGTCTAATTTCACTTTTGACTTTTCCCTATACGATATTAATGATGAGGTCACCAGAATAGGAACCAAACCAAAAAGAACTAATCCTACCAAAACTTACTCTACAGCTATTGGTCAAACCATTCATAGTAAAGGTACTGGTAACTTGATTAATGGTTCAGAAATGACAACAGAACACAATAATGGAACTGACAATGTTAATAGATTTAACAATTTTTTGCAGTTAAATTACAACATGAACGATGCAAATGTGATTGGCAATGATTTTATGTTAGAAAATTATGATAATGACAGTTTAAAGACATTGATTTACAAGCTTGGTAAAAAACTGAAAAATATTAATGACTTGAGAGTGGACAATGTATATCTGTCAAAAAATATGGATTTAAAAATGGTTCCTAAAGGTTTGAGATTTTTTAAGTTACCTTTGGGGTTTGAATATTCAGAGAAATTAAAAAAGGAATTTAATAATTTCTTTGATAGTTGTGGATTTAAATATATGGAGTTACTAATGAAATACAATGATGAAAAACTGAGTAAATATATATTAGAAGCTGAGACACTTAATAACAATATATTGAATGATTTAGTATTCCCTCAATGGGAACACTTATATAATAAGCAATTCAATGAAGCTAATAAACACATTAGTAACACCAATAAACGTAAAACTAACAAATTGAAAAGGGACACTGAACATTATAATACTAACAAAGCTTACATATGGCCAAGCAGTAGGGGTAGTATTAAGAATTATGAGTTTATAGACCATAAAACACAATTACGTGAAGGAATTAATAGAGAATTTGGGCAAGGGGAAATAATACAGTGTATACACACAATCAAGGATATATTAATAGGAAGGATTTTCAGAGAGAGGGGAAACAATCAATACAACCGCAGTGGAATCGCAATCAGAGCTTTGTAAGGGATACAGTAAATTATCAGTATTGAATACTAATCAGGACTTGGTGACAAACAGAGATGATAGCTTTGAGAACAAAGCTATTAAAGTGGAAGGCAATATACACACACTTGACAACTTTAATATATTTAATTACACCGATAGTGTTATAGGAAAGGAACATTTTAATTTATTTAGGGGATGAAGTTTATACCTAACCCCAAATTTAATCTGGTACATACCATTACTGATTTTAAAAAATATGTTAGAAAAATAAACTTAGAATTGTTTTTTAATAATATACAGAGTAATGCAAACAAAACAAGTTCACATGATGATGATCAAAATTCTTCTTCGCTTTTAAAAACAAGTACTTTCAATCCACCCTTACACCCAAAAGTGGATCTATATGATAAAATCACATCTAGGAAAATTTACTATGAATATAAAAAATTGAAGGAAATGACTCAATACAGTAATTTGAGTACAGAAGATAGCAACTTGCTAAACACCATTATTAATGACAAGAATACAAGAGTAATGAAGCCTGACAAAGGGGGTGGTATAGTTTTATATGATAATTTTAGATACATTATGAAAATGTATGAGATATTACACAATTCTGGAAATTACATCACCATTTCCATTAATGAACTTAATATAGCTTATTGTAGAATAGATTCATATATAGAAGAATATTATATTGAAGCAAGAATTACCAAAGATGAATATGAATTCTTGAAGGTTGAATTCCCACAATTGGCTACTTTTGTAGGTATCCCAAAGACACATAAGGATACCTCTGACCCCCCTTTTAGACCAATAGTGTCTGGCAGTCAGTCCAAAACCTTTCCAATTGGAAGATATATTGATTCCAAATTGAAATTTATTTATGAGAATGTGTCTCACATGGTTAGATTCTTGGATCTTTTTAATGAATTTTCCAAAAAATGTTAATTTAGATAATATTATATTTTTAACCATTGATGTGATTGATTTATTTTCTTGCATTCCGAAAGATGAAGGACTTGTAGCTTTTAGTAATAGCATAAGAAAACACACCAGTATGGATTGGAATCAAATATGTTTTTTACAGGAAATGATGTCTATAGTTCTCGATAATAATTATATATATTTCGAAGGAGAACTTTTCAAACAGATAAGAGGTGTTGCTATGGGTGCTGCCTGTGCTCCTATATACGCAAATTTAGTTATGTTGGACTGGGAAGATAATATTTTATTCACATGTGAATTTTTCAAACATGTTATGTATCACTCAAGATTTTTAGATGACATTTATATATTGTGGGGAGCAGACGAGTCTTTGTTGGGCACGTTTATCCAATTTTTAAATTCTAGTAGCAACTATTTGAAATTTACACATTCCTACAACAATACAGGTGTACCATATTTAGATACATTAATAAAATATGAGGCACATCTAGTTTCATCAACTATTTATAGAAAAGATACTTTTTCCAACAGTTATCTCCATTATAACAGCTGCCACCCAGAAATTTTAAAAAATAATATTTTTAAGGGTCAATGTATACGTTCAGCACGCATGACATCTAGTGACAATGATTTAATAAAGGAACTAGATTATATAAAAAAATTATTCTCGCAAAGAGGTTACCCTAATCATATGATGGATACCACTATTGCATATATTATGAAATTTAGGAAATCTAGATATCAACCTGTGTTAAGTAACCGTGTTGGAAGATCATTGAAGGACACGGAATTAAAAATGGAAGAAACAGGTTTGATTCCCAGCAATAGATACAAAAAATCATGCGTGATACAGTTTAATATGGCAGCTAGTTATATCAAACATATTATTAGTGACACTTGGAATTTAATATTTAACGATGTTCAGATCACAAAAGTAATAGGTACTAAACCCAATTTTATTTTTAAGATGGGTAGCAATATAAAAAATATGGTGGAATTCAATAAAGACAAAAAGATTGACAAACATAAAAGGAAAAATACAAGCTTAAAATGTGGGTCATGTAGACAATGCAAATACATGTCAGACAAACACATCATCAAGTTAAACAATGAATTAAAAAGTTGTGTATACAGCAAATTGGGGAACTGTAATAGTAAATTGGTCATATACTTAAGCATATGTCAAATATGCTCTAGTTTTTATGTAGGCAAAACAGAGAGGAATTTAAGAAAAAGAATATATGACCACACCTACAGTATTAAAACTAAAGATATGAATAATGCTTTATACAAACACATTCTTAATGAAGGAGAAGATCACAACTTTAGATTCATTATTTTAGAAATATTAAAACCTAGCCCTTTGGGAGGAGATATTAAAAGTTTGTTAAGTTATAAAGAAGTATGGTGGCAAATTTATTTAGATGCCACCACTCCCCCAGGCTTGAATGACCACATATCAATTAAACCTTTATTAAATTTTAAGCTTTGTTAAAATCTTAATATTATATACACTTTCAGGCACGTCCCCAGACTATATAACTATACAGATGTATATTACAATGAGATTGTATAGTTTTTAATGTATATAACATTTCCTTTTAAATAATGAAGTTTGTACTGACAATGATTTTTTAAAAAAAGTATGATTTTTTAAAAAAGTATTATTAAGAACATAAAAAGAATGCTGTTTTTTACATGGTTTTATACATTTTTTATACAGTTTATATTTTTATATACACGTAATAATAGAATTTCAACATCATTGTCTATTGGGATATATTATATACAACATTTATTCTTTGAAATCAATTATTTATATATATTTATATTAATATTGAATATTTTTTACATAGTTAATTGCATGCACAGACATTCTGTGCATTAGCAATTTTATAGAATTATGCCAAGTGTGTGTATTTTAGTCTAATTATTTTAATTTATCTCATTTTATTTTATTTTATTTTATATTAGGGATAATATTATGTTCATTTATATTAGGGACAATATATGCTTTCTATTGTTCACACACAGACTTTAATATTTATATACAAGTGGATGCACATAGTTATATATTAGCATTCTAGGAATGCACATGAATCAATTGCGTAGCAGTACATATATTTCGTGGAGAACACACATTTTTACTGTGTTTACATTTCATTACATTTTAAGTAATTTAAAGGTCAGTACTTCCTATTGTATATGAAACACAAGTTTATTTATACATTCACACAAATATGTTTTAATGAATTCTGCTATGGTATGTCTTTAAGATTTTAAAAGTTCACTGGCGCCAAATAAGTTATTTAAGCGTCCGTGAACAGTTGGTCAATGAGTTCTGATGAAACCCAGTGTCAATGGGTGAAAGCGCTTAACTCTGCATTGTTTCTATTGCATTTTCGCATTTACGCTTTTTTTATTTAAATGTTGTTCGTGTCAGTTACGGAATAAACTTGGAACTGGTTTATTTTACTACCGCACTCTTGTGCTGTTTGAGCCTGATATGAAATAACTCTGCAGATTTTGCGTTGGGTTAGCTGCTGGTGGATGCTTGGTAATACGCTTGGATTTACACTTGGAATCCTCGTTTTTGGGGCACTCATTAGTGTTTTTGCAGTGGATTATTACGGAGTCATTTGATTTTTGTGAAAAAAAAAAATTCTAAGCTTGTTTCCCACCTTTCCTGTTACTAGAGTAGTCCAGATACAGATTTGCTGTATACAGGACTGTTTATAAGTTTCTGAGTTCCCCAAAAATTTCTGTTTTAGAAGGAAGACTTGAAGCTTATCAGAGGGAGTGGTAAGCACTAGGTAGCCTATCAATCACAAGAGGAGTGGTTTCTGGCTATGAAATTGTAGTTTATTGGGCGTTTGGGTAGTTTTTCTATCCCTTTCAACTTTCTGGTTTAAAAGCTCGTGTTTACACACCACACAGCACTGCTAAGCTGGGATAAACTATTACCAGTTGCCAGTCTTGCTAGTTCTCTTCTCTCTCGCACTTTAATTAGCTTATTCACCTAGCACTTCATCAAGCTTTTTGTAGCAATTATTGTAGCACACAAGTGCTATCAGGACTAGACATCCTATAAGGAAACAGCTCCAGTACTTAGAAATAATGACCATCCCTCCTGGCAAAGGTCAGTACCCTGTGCTTTCTCCTATTAACCTGGTGAACTTGGGCATTCTGAGGCAGTGTAGCAACTGCCTCATGTACACAGACAAACCTGTCCTCTTACCTCCCAACACTCAGACTTGTGAGAGATGCACTTACATCTCCAAATGGAAAGCCATGCACTCACCAGCCAAGACCGGAATATCTGGTCAAGAGGAGAACGTCAAACCCTGCACTACACCATATGGAACACATAGCCCTCCAGAACATCAACCATCACAGCCCTCACATAAAAACACAAACCACACATCCACCCTCACGGGAGGTCTCAATAGAAATCTACCCAAACAGCAGAGACCTCCAAGGCAGAAATGCACTCGACCACCATAACACACAGCTCACCTACACAGTGTGCCCCTCAACCTAAGCCCCTAAGGCAAAACGGCTTGCCCAATACAATAATCATAGGTGACTCAATAGTGAGGCACACTGATGTCCCACTCACTAGGTTGAATAAGGAGAAGGTAACAATCAGCTGTCCATCAGATGCCAGAATCCGACACATAACACACGCACTCGGGTCACTCCACAACAAGCACAGGTATGACTCTGTCAATGTCCATGTGGGTGTGAATGACCGGAGACGCACCTCCCTGGACTACATGAAAAGAGACATGGTGGAGCTCTCAGATTATGTGACTCAGGCAGGTACGACTCTAGCCCTGAGCAGCATCCTACTGTTACCCAGAATGATACCGCAGTACAAACAGAAAATTATTGACTTCAACAATTGGTTAAGTTTCTGGTGTCATTCTAAGGGGATCCAGTATTTGTCTGCTTGGGATGACATGATTGACAGACCTCGATGCTTTGCCAGAGATGGCCTGCACCTGTCACCACTGGGTTTCCGGGTACTGGCTAAGGCTCCTGCCACACCTATAGTGCCTTTTTTAGGTGACGTTCCAAAGACCAAATTACCACCGTAACAGCTGTAAATAAATGCAATCTGAGGGTCATGCTGCTCATTTCTATAAGTCTAAATCTCAAGATGCACTCGCTCGAAGCACTCCTCAAAATGGAGAATATCGACATTTGCGTTGTAACGGAGACCTGGTTTAAAGCAGCAGAAAGCATCCCTGCGCTACCAGGCTACAACTCATTCCACACCTTTCAGGCCCAGAACATGGACCGAAGCTCCAAAGGTGGTGGTGTCTCCATATTCATAAAAGATATGCACACCTCCTGACTAGTAGCCCAACATAACGCATCTGAGATACTCCAGGTACAACTAAGATGGCGAATCAGGTCATAGCCTGCTATAGGTCCCCAACCATGTCCCAAGACTCTCACTCCACATTCCTAAGCACCCTGGAAACTATTAAGCTCCAACCGAACACTCTCATACTAGGTGACTTCAACTACCCCTCCATCAACTGGAAAAACTACTCATGCACCACTGCACTGGCCCAACACTTCCTGGAATTAATCAATTCCAATACCCTGAACCAGCTCATTCTTACTCCCACTAGAGGAAGGAACATCCTTGACCTGATTACTAACATGGGCAACCATTGCTCTACATCAATAGTCAATTCCTCCCTGGTTATATCTGCCCGCAAACTAATCACCATGGAAATCCAGATCTCACCCACATCACCTGCAAAGGTAAGCACCATGAAAAACTTATCCGAACCTGACATAGGATTCCTAAAAACAGAGGTGGCTAACTTCATGGCAGCCATGCCAATGGAAAATAGATCCACGACTGCCGAATTATACACCAATGCACTGTATGAACACTTACGTAAATGCAAGGAACTAGCCATACCAAACAGAACCAAGACGCTCTCCTCCAAAAAAGGGAAGCCAATCTGGTGGTCCCCTGCCATTAATAAACTCTACAACAGAAGGAAGAAACTGTTGCAGAAAAAGGTGAAGTCCCAGGACTGGAAAAATTCCCTTATTAGATCCCTCATCAAAACCTCCAAAGCCAGTTATGAAGGAAGAATTGTGGCAGACACTAAAAATAACGACAAAGCCTTCTACAGTTATATCAAGAATCTCCACAGCAATACCCAGATTTGCTCAGAGTTATTGCACAATGGTACCTCCTATACTGAGCCAACAGATACTGCCAACATACTGGCTGACAGATTCAGTGTCAACTTTACCCCCCCCCCCCAAAGGACCAATCTCAATACCAGAAGAATGCCAGGCACCCAGCATTACTGCAGCACAGATTAAAGCCCCATTGTCCAAGGCCACAAATACAGTTTCCATGGGACCTGACAATATCCCTGGCTGTGTTCTACATGAAATACAAAGTGAACTGGCACCACAACTGTGTGCACTGTTCACTCATAGCCTTACCTCAGACTTTGTCCCTAACGAATGGTGCACTGCTACAGACATCCCTCTCCATAAAGGAGGAGCGACTTACAGACCCTGGAAATTATTGCCCCATTAGCCTGATGAGTCTGTTATGTAAAGCTATGGAGCACACCATCATGGACCTAATTAACAAGGATATAGGGAATCTCCAAACTCTAGATCCCACGCAATTTGGTTTTATGAAAGGTAGATCATGCCTGCTCAACCTGGTTGACTTCTTTGAGTCAGTCACCAGAGCTGTGGATGAGGGTAAGGCAGTTCATACAGCCTACCTCAATCTGGCCAAGGTCTTTGATACCATTCCTCACTCAGGAGTTATGGATAAACTCAAACTAGGCATCAATCCCTATATCATTATTAGGTGGGGCGCAAATTGGCTCACAGATAGAACTCACAGTGTTAAAGTAGTGGACTCCAACTTAGACTGCCGACCAGTCACAAGTGGAGTCCCACAGGGAGCGGTCCTGGATCCTCTCCTGTTTGACATCTACTTCCAAGAAGTCCAGGCCAACACGTAGGGACTCTGGCTGACCAAGTTTGCAAACAGCTGCAAGCTGGGAGCCATTATTAACTCCCCAAGTGATGCAGACATCCTACAGAAAGGCCTCACTGACACCAGTGACTGGTGTTATACCTCCCAACTGTCCCAAATTACTCAGTTTTTACTGAGTTTTTGGGTCAAATTATAGGTTGCCACAATTCCAGAGTGCCAACCCTTAATTTCCTGGCACTTTATTTTAAATTTTTACTTCCCGGCTTTTTGAGCTGACGTCATCACGTGAGTGATGACATCAGCTACGTGAAATGGCCTGCCAGCTTGTCGGAATTGAGCTCAGTGCTCAACATGCATGTATTTCTGGCTGCCGAATGGATGCTGCAGGAGGTGTGGAGCTGCAGTTTCTACGGATGTTAGAAGAGCTGGTGTGTTTCTGCTTCAAGCTGCTGTTTTTCTAGTACAGCTGATGTTAAGGGTAGAAGAGCTGGTGTGTCCAGCTGCCGTTTCTACATATGTTAGAAGACCTGGTGTGTTTCTGCTTCACGCTGCCGTTTTTCTAGTACAGCTGATGTTAAGGTTAGAAGAGCTGGTGTGTGTCTGTGTGTAAAATGCCCCAGGTGACTATGCCTGGTGGCTAGAGGAGGTACTCAGGCTCAAACCTTGTACCTTTGGTACAGGTAACAAAAGCCTAAAGTCCCTACCCACCACCCTTTGTGCAAACTCTCCAGATTTATGCTTCATATTTTTGTTCTGTTCCTCATAAAATCTGAGGCAAATCAGTGAAGGATTGAATTCACTAAATAATGACAGGCATTTAAATTTCAGACTTCATATTCTTCAGAAAATAATGTTAACACAAAACATTTTTATTCTAGTAATTTTCTAAATTTATAAGATCAGTATTTGAAATGTGTCCCTATGTTTGGGGCTATATTCTCCCATTATTGGCTTTGTCCAGGTTTTTTTGTGCTAAGAGGTTGAGAGCTATATGGTGAGAAGTGAAAACTGAATTCTGTGTTCCCCCATTATTGACTATGTCCAGGTTTTTTGTGCTGTTCCTCATAAAATCTGTGGCAAGTCAGTGAAGGATTGAATTCACTAAATAATAATGACAGGCATTTGAATTTCAGCCTTCATATTCTTCAGAAAATAAATGTTAACACATTTTATTCTAGTAATTTTCTAAGTTTATAAGATCAGTATTTGAAATGTGTCCCAATGTTTGGGGCTGTATTCCCCCATTATTCGCTCTGTCCAGGTTTTTTTGTGCCAAGAGGTTGACAGCTAAGGTGTGAAAAACACAAACGATATCTGTTCACTGCTTATAGCATAGAAATATGCACCGGCACCAGTAATAAACGATAGTCCATTTATTGAAAGATAAAACTTTAAAACAGCAAAAATTCCATAAAAAGTTAAGCGCTTTCATCTACTCCTTCTTAGACTTCATCAGAACTATCAATTATGTTCCATTATGTTCCAATCAGCTTTTTAAAAAGCATTTTGAAAATGCATAAGCCTATCAGAGACTACAATTCATTAAGAGTCAATTAACTTTTTAAAGTGCTCAGTGCATAAAATACCTTGGCAAATACAATTCAATGACCTAACTGTAGTCCTTTTTATTCATAGTTACTTATTTATATACCCATACCCCCTAACAAATATGTATTCTAATAAATATATTCTAAAAAATGTATATTCCAAAAAATGGATGAGAAATATGTGTCTAAAATCTCTAATAATCAAAACATTAAAATGCTGGCAGTGGATGCATAAAAAAATATATCACAAAAAATTCAACTCTTAACTATTATTTTCTAAAATAGGTTTGATAGAAATACTATCATTAATTCTTGGGTGTACGAGCATTTAATCTAATCTGCCATCTAGCTTCTCAATCACCCAGTTTCTCTTTTATGTTTCCCCCTCTTATATTGGGTTGAATGCATTCTAAAATGCCAAAATTAAAAGTATCACAACCACTACTAGCTTCTATATGTCTCGATAAAGCATTTTTTACATCTTTTTACTCATACAATAGCAATGGTCGTATATTCTATTTCTAAGGCATCGATCGGTTTTGCCCACATACAAACAAGGGCATTTTGTGCATTTGGCTACATATACTATATGAGATGTCTTGCAATTACCTTTCTGAAAAAACACTTCTGTCCTATTAATATTACCCAATATTAAAGAGGGTGCCTTAATAATGAAATTGCACTGATTACATACACCACACTTAGTGGTTCCTTTCAGATTACCTTCTTTTTCCTTAATTTTCCTTTGTAATTCACATTTTAAATTTCTGCCATTCTTGGAGACAAAGGTGTTTCTCCTACAAGTTTGTAAACATTATTATCAGTTTTCAAGATATTCCAATTATTTTCTATGATTCTTTTTATATCTTGTACATGGGGTGCATATTCCAATATGCATGCCCTCGGATAATTTATAGTATTCATACTCATTTTATTTGTAATATCACCCAACTCTTTAATCATACCAGTACCTAAATAGGTTTGTATTTTACACCACATTCTTTTATGACATATTCTTTAATATCCTTAATCATATATGGGGGGTACCCACAGTCTTTAAACATATTGCCCATCACCTCTAATTCTGTAATCAAGTCTGTATAATCGGAGGTCAAACTGGCAGCCCTAATAAACTGGCCTTTTATAATACTGCGTTTTTGACTGTTAGGGTGACAACTTGAAAATTGTAGATAGGAGTTACTAAACGTGTTCTTTCTATAGATTCTGGACTTAAATTTACCATTCTCCACACTTATAAGTGTGTCTAAATATGATATGGATCTCTGGTCCATGTTGAATGTAAACTTTAAATATTCACATGAATTGTTCAAATATTCTTTGAATTCATGTACTTTACTCTCACTTGCCCTCCAAATCATAAATATGTCATCCAAAAACCTTAAATAACAAGTAATGTTCTCTCTCTACTCTTTTTCCAGTATATATTCTGTTTCCCAATCCAGCAGAAATAAATTGGCAAAAATGGGGGCACACGCCGCCCCCACTGCCACACCTTTACTTTGTCTATAATATTACCCTTTGAAGAATATAAAATTGTAAGACAATACCAATTCCATAAATTCCAATATCAGAGAAATTTTATCCCAACCTAAATTACTGTATTTGTCAATACTATTGTTGAACCTTTCCATCCCCTCTTCTTGGGGTATACTTGAAAATAAGTTGACTATGTCTATTGTGACCAAAAACATGTCAGGATTAACTAGTCCAGTTTCAAGCCTCCCCAAAAAATCCCAGGAATCAATTACAATGTGGGTTACCTTATTATACACCGGTTTCAACCAATCGTCAATAACTGATCCAAAAGGAAATGTTTTTGACTTATTTTCAGAAATTATTGGACGGAATGGTGGATTAATTACACTTTTGTGTATTGTGGGTATACCCACAATTGTACTAATAATAGGGGATTCCACTTTCAAAAAACTGTACATATCTACCTCAATTCTTTCATCAAGTAATATCTCTTCTAAAAATAAATCAATTTTATGATATCCTACATGCACTTCATTTATAGAGGATACGTCGTAATTGCCAGAATTCAATAAAATATAATTAATTTTATTATTGTATTCAGCCATATCATAAATAACCACCCCTCCCCCTTTATCCGGTTTCATCACCCGTATATTATGGTTCTTTTGTATTTCCTTTAATATAGTAAATTCATTATAATGCAAATTATAATTCATTTTAGAATTTATACATTTATTACCATATTCATACATTTCATCTATTACCAATCTCTCAAAAATGTCTAATGTATTATTCATAGGAGGGGTGAATACACTTTTCTTTTTGAACTTATTGCACTGCCCCTGTCCTTTTCCATCAAAATATACGGCCAAATTCATCTTGCTTAAACATTTTTTAAAATCAACTATATAATCCACTAAATTAATAGTACTACTGGGTACATATTTCATTCCTCTTGAAAATAAATAAAAATGCTCATTTCTGAGTTCCATTTGTGTGTAATTAAAAATGTTAAAATCCCCTAAACTAAAATGTATATCACTGTGTTTAATAATGTTCAATTTCTCATCCAGCTATTTCTTCCCCTGTAGTCTTGTTGTCCTTCCCATTTGTTCTTTCTCCAGTTCCCCTGTGTTCTGTACTGCCCCTTACCTCTCCAATTCTTGCCTTCCTCTAAAAAATTGGGATTTGACTGTTTATTTCCCGTTCCATCTTTTTTATCACTATCCAACTCTTTATTGTCTTTCCTTGAACTGTCCTGTTTCTGACCCCTTGTATTAGGTCCCCACTTGTACGCTTCTCTTTTTTCATACTGTAGCAAATCTCTATTCATTTTTCTACATTTTCTATCATACTGTTTTTTTCAAATTACTCTCTACCCACGTGTATCGACTCTCAAAATTCATTTCATACTCTTCAAACATTAAGTCATTTGTTATAACATTGTCAAGTTGTTCTAACTCGGCCATTAAACCGCATATTTTCTTATCATTGCAAGATATAATAAACTTCATAAATGTAAAACCGAAATTATTACACATGTTAGTACACTCATTATTATTATTTTCATCCATATCTACTCCCATGGGAACTTTGAAAAACCTTAGCCCCATAGGCACAATCCCAACATCCAAACATTTTTTTAAATAAGTATTGTCCAATTGTATACTTTTAAGAGTTTTGAGCTTTTTCCCAAACTCGTGGATACTGTCCTTTAATGTTCTACTTTCATTGTGATTATTATCACCATCATTAACGTCTTTAATAACATTATTTTCCCCATTAAAATCAAAATTCTTGTCAAAAAAGTATTTAAATTAAAACGCTTATTGCGCACTGAGTTCATATAGCTATGGTGTGAAGTGAGAACTGAATGCTGTATTCCCCATTATTGGCTTTGTCCAGGTTTTTTGTGCTAAGAGGATGAGAGCTATAGGGAGAAGTGAGAATTGAATTCACTAAATGATAGCCATTTAAGTTCAGGAAACTGCTGATTTGGCATAGTGATACGCTGCTCTGACTGTAGTAAACAGGGTCCTGGGTTCAGGTTTTGGCAGTGAAACAATGGTGGCAACACATTTTATTCTAGCAACTTTCCAAAATTATACAAGCAGCGTTTAAAATGTGCCCCTGGTTTTTGGGCTTTTATCCCCCCCCCCCCCCACAATAAATTTTGGCTTTTTCCAGATTTCTTGTGCTGCAAAGTTGAGAGATACGGTTCAGTGTCTACTGGATTTTACAAGGAGCTGAGAGCTTCAGGGGAAGAGAAGTTTAGTGTTGCTTATGCTGAGTCTTGCACTGTTAATAGCATAACAGGTTAAATACTTGCTTTTGATGCAGAAGGCTGTGGGTTCTACTCCCACAGTATGCAGATACATTGCTAAATGCTAATACTGTACTGTGTTGTACTTTTAAAGGGGATGGGTGTAACAAGTCAAGGGTGAAGCTACAGATACAGAAGTGAGAAAATGTCATGCACAAGGGTATTTGTGCCTCAGTGTTAAAAGCAAAAAATATCATTAACCCAAATTCAGGAACAGAAAATCATAATTATACTCTGCTGCATTGTAAGAAAAATATTTTTAAACAAGTACAGTACATTTTCCAGCATTCAAGATACAACACATTTTTCCACCGCAGACAGCGGAGAAGCAAGAGTGGAGAGGGTCTGTCAGTACTTGGACTAAAAACTGGAAGTCTTAAAACATACAGTTCACCTAGTTTATTTCATTGTGCATTTACAGCTATTGAGCTGGTCTGATAACACAAATCAGAGTAAGTCAGGCAAAAAACTGAAACTGAAAATAAGTTCAAGATGCTATGCAAGACACCCATGGCTTACACTAATGTCATATTATATATATATATATATATATATATATATATATATATATATATATATATATATATATATATATATATATATATATATATATATATATATATATATATATATATGCATATATAATATTTAACCCAGCCACTGGGGATGCACAAGCCAGTGCATTTCTTTATGCCAGTCCCAAGCCCGGATAAATGGGGAGGGTTGCATCAGGAAAGGCATCCGGCGTAAAACTTCGCCAAATCTTTTCATGCAGTCACCAGTTAATATTTCCATACCGGATCGGTCAAGGCCCGGGTTAACAACGACCACCACCAGTACTGTTAGCCAACAGGGTGCTGGCGGAAATTGGGCTACTGTTGGCCGAAGGAGGAGAAGAGGCGGAAGGCATGGCCGAAGGCAGGAAGAGAGGAGAAAGGCTAGGACTGTGGTAGTGAGGGTCGGAACTTTGAATGTTGGCAGTATGACTGGTATAGGGAGAGAGCTAGCTGATATGATGGACAGAAGGAAGGTTGGTATATTGTGTGTGTGCAAGAGACCAGATGGAAGGGGAGAGTAAGGCTAGGTGTATAGGAGGTGGGTTCAAATTGTTTTATCATGGTGTGGATGGGAGGAGAAATGGCATATAGGAGTTATTCTGAAGGAACAGTATGCGAAGAGTGTTTTGGAGGTGAAAAGGGTGTCGGACAGAGTGATGTTTATGAAGCTGGAAATTGATGGTGTAATGATTAATGTTGTTAGTGCATATGTTCCACAAGTTGGATGTGCAATGGATGAGAAAGAAAAAATGTTGGAGTGAATTGGATGAAGTGGTGATGACTGTACCCAAGGGTGAGAGAGTGGTGATTGGAGCAGACTTAAATGGGCATGTTGGTGAAGGGAACAGTGGGGATGAGGAAGTGATGGGTAAGTATGGTGTTAAACAAAGGAATGTAGAAGGTCAGATGTTAGTGGACTTTGCGAGAAGGATGGATATGGTTGTGGTGAATAAATATTTTAACAAGAGGGAGGAGCATAGGGTGACATACAAGAGTGGAGGAAGATGCACACAGGTGGATTATATCTTATGTAGAAGGGCCAGTTTGAAGGAGATTGGAGACTGTAAAGTGGTGGCCGGAGAAAATGTAGTTAGGCAGCATAGGATGGTGGTTTGTAGGATGACGTTGGTGATGAAGAGGAGGAGGAGGAGTGTGAGGGCAGCATCAAGGATCAAATGGTGGAAATTGAAAAAGGGTAATTGTGAGGTGGAGTTCAGGGATGAGTTAAGACAGGCACTGGGTGGCAGTGAAGAGTTACCAAATAGCTGGGTAACTAAAGCAGAGCTAGTAAGGTGCTTGGTATCACATCGGGACAGAGGAAGGATGACAAGGAGACATGGTGGTGGAATGAGGAAGTACAGAAGAGTACACAGGCAAAGAGGTTGGCAAAGAAGAAGTGGGATTGTCAGAGAGATGAAGAAAGTAGACAGGAGTATAAGGAGATGAGGTGCATGGCAAAGAGAAAGGTGGCGAAGGCTAAGGATAAGGCATATGAAGAGTTGTATGAAAGGTTGGACACTAAGGAGGGAGAAAAGGACCTGTACTGATTGGCTAGACAGTGGGACCGAGCTAGGAAAGATTTGCAGCAGGTAAAGGTGATAAAGGATAATGAGGGAAACATACTTACAAGTGAGGAGAGTGTGTTTGAGGAGATGGAAAGAGTACTTTGAGGGGTTGATGAATGAAGAGAATGAGAGGGAGAGAAGGTTGGATGATGTAGGGATAGTGAATCATGAAGTACAATGGATTAGCAAAGAGGAAGTAAGGATAGCTATGAAGAGAATGAAGAATGAAAAGACTGTTGGCCCAGATGACATACCTGTGGAGGCATGGAGGTGTTTAGGTGAAATGGCAGTGGAGTTTTTAACCAGATTGTTTAATGAAATTTTGGAAAGTGAGAGAATGCCTGAGGAATGGAGAAAAAGTGTTTTGATACCGATTTTTAAGAATAAGGGTGATGTGCAGAGCTGTAGTAACTACAGAGGGATTAAACTGATTATTCCAAGCATGAAGTTATGGGAAAGAGTAGTGGAAGCTAGGTTAAGAAGGGATGTGATGATTATTGAACAGCAGTATGGTTTCATGCTGGGAAAGAGCACTACAGATGTGATGTTTGCTCTGAGAGTGTTGATGGAGAAGTACAGAGAATGTTAGAAGGAGTTGCATTGTGTTTTTGTAGACTTGGAGAAAGCATATGACAGGGTGCCTAGAGAGGAGTTGTGGTATTGTATGAGGAAGTCAGGAGTGTCAGAGAAGTATGTAAGAGTGGTACAGGATATGTACGAGGGTAGTGTGACAGCGGTGAGGTCTGTGGTGGGAGTGATGGATGCGTTTAAGGTGGAGGTGGGGTTACATCAAAGATCAGCTCTGAGCCCTTTCTTATTTGCAATGGTGATGGACAGGTTGACAGACGAGATCAGACAGGAGTCCCCATGAACTATGATGTTTGCAGATGACATTGTGATCTGTAGTGAGAGTAGGGAACAGGTGGAGGAGACACTGGAGAGATGGAGATATGCTCTAGAGAGAAGAGGAATGAAGGTCAGCAGGACTAAGATGGAATATGTGTGTGTGAATGAGAGGGAGGATAGAGGAATGGTGAGGATGCAAGGAGTAGAGGTGGCGAAGGTGGATGAGTTTAAATACTTGGGGTCAATAGTTCAGAGTAACGGTGAGTGTGGAAGAGAGGTGAAGAAGAGAGTACAGGCAGGACGGAGTGGGTGGAGAAGAGTGTCAGGAGTGATTTGTGACAGACGAGTACCTGTAAGAGTGAAAGGGGAGGTCTACAAGAGGGTAGTGAGACCAGCTATGTTATATGGGTTGGGGACAGTGGCATTGACAAAAAGGCAGGAGGTTGAGCTGGATGTGGCAGAGTTAAAGATGTTAAGATTAGCATTGGGTGTGACGAGGGTGGACAGGATTAGGAATAAGTATATTAAAGGGTCAGCCCAGGTTGGAAGGTTTGGAGACAAAGCCAGAGAGGCAAGATTACGTTGGTTTGGACATGTGCTGAGAAGGGATGCAGAGTATATTGGGAAAAAGATGCTAAGGATGAAGCTACCAGGTAACAGGAAAAGAAGAAGGCCTAAGATAAGGTTTATGAATGTGAGAGAGGACATGCAGGTGGTTGGTGTGACAGAGCAAGATGCAGAGGACAGGAAGAAATGGAAACAGGTGATCCGCTGTGGCGACCCCTAACGGGAACAGCCGAAAGAAGATGATGATATGCATGTATAATATTTACTTATATGTGTCTGTGTGTAAGTAGACTTTTATGACTGAAATGTTCTGAATTGGGCAGTTTTGTCATTATTGGTTCGTGCATTTTGTTTCATTGCCTACTAGAAAAGTTCAAACAATACATTTAAAATGTGCTCTAAGTCTAACAAGCGTGCTGGATTATACAAGGAATATAATCTAATAAAGTCAGGAAGGTGCATCAAAGAACACATGTATGTTTCTTGTTTTGTGTGCAAGGGGCCTATGATTTGAAAACAGCCCAAAGGTAATCTTTATCCACCACTGGCCAGATGCATTTTCTTTGGATGTGTGGGTTTCAATGATGCTTCAATGAATGTGAGTTTCAAATGCAGAGACATTTTAATGCTAAGTCTGTTTTCATTGTGAGACAGTATTGCTCTGTTTAGCAGATGTCTACTGGTGTTTGCTTGTGCATTGTGCTATAAAATGTTAAAATAAAATCCAAATAATTGTAGAAGTAAAGCAGTATGCACATTAGTAATTATGGTAAATGGGACAAAATAGCCAGGTAATGGAACATTGGAATGGCTGCAGGGGGACTCTGGTGCCACATTTTGGTTGTCTGTTCTTCAGTTTGCTTTTGAAAGTTGGCATCCGATAATTCCATAGGAGTGGGCGGGGTTACATAATTATGTATGCACATTTTATGTTAATCAGCATGCAGATTTGTACCTATTTTTCATGGGCCTTGTCCAGATTTTTGACGTTTCCAGGTTGAGAGGTATGACTGCTGTCGAAACCATGGCCTTAAGCTTAGTGCCAAAAACTGCGTCATCTCGTTTGGAAAAAACTCAGTTCCCACTAATTACCACATCGATGGGAGCCCAGTGAACACTGCAGGCATTATAAAAGATCTGGGGACACAGGTTGACAGCAACCTCTCCTTCGACCCCCACATTGCCACTGTGGTCAGAAAGTCCTTCTATGTGGCACATCTCATTACCAAGGGTTTTGCATCCAGGAAGAAAGAGGTCATCATTTCTCTCTACTCTTCCCTCATTATACCAATCATAGAGTATAATGCCCCATTTGGCATGTACCTCACTAGACACCTGCAACAGCTGGACAGGCCACAAAAGTTTCACAAAGAGGATCCTAGTCCTTAAACACATGTCCTACATGGACAGACTCGCACAACTCCAGCTATGTCTCATATCATCTACTAAGAGGCGATCTCTGCTCGACTTACAGAGCCATGTCTGACCCAGCTCTGTTAGAAATGCTACATCTAAAGAAATCCCAATCCCTCCCCACCACACGTTCCAGAGACCTCAACCTTATTACCACAATCAACAGAACATGCTGGAGGGACAGGTTCATAACCCAGAGACTGCCCATGCTCTGGAATAGACTTCCCATACATGTCAAGCAGAGCACCTCACTGGCCCTCTTCAAGAGAAATCTTGATGAGTGGATGGAGAATAGAAAGTTAACACTGGGGATCACTCCAGTGGCTCTACTTGATAGAGGCATTCGGAACTAACAGCTGGTGGCACAATGCCAGTGCACTTCTATAGGCTAGGCTTGTAAAGGGTGCAGGGCCATTAGCCTAGTACACACCTATGAAGATTTGAGGTTGTTCTCTCTGAATCTTCAGCAGAACTTTTTGAATGAGAGGGAAGGGGGGAATGAATAAGTAAACATCCCATTTTATGGGAATGAAAGAGCATCCACCTTCCATGCCCCAGGGGTGTGTATCCTGGTGCAGAAAGTTGTGAGTTGTCTGTTCATGGGGGAGGCAAACAGGTCTACCCGAGGTATACCCCACTGATGGCGCAGATCCAGAAACACATTCCTATTTAACATCCATTTGTGGGACTGAGTCATGGACCTGCTTAGAGCATTTGCCATCACATTCTTGGTAGAAGGTATGTAGACAGCTAGAAGGGATACTTGTCTCTGTTGTGCAATCTCCCTTGCCTGCAGAGCCAATCTGCATAGGAGCTAAGACTTTGTCCCCCCTGCTTGTTGATGTAACATAGTACAGTGGTGTTGTCTGTGTTGCATCTCAGCACTCCTGGGAGGATTTGATCCTTGAAGATTTGCAGGGCAAATATCAAGGCTGTCATCAAACTGATATTGATGTGTTCCCTAAGGTTGCCCAGAAGCCTGAGTCTGAAACATCTGTATGCAGATCCTGATTGGGGGTAGGGGTTGCAGGGGAAGGCCTGGATTGGCAGAAATCTGGGCAATCCACCAGTTTAATTCCCTGGTGAGGCAAGGAAAAGGAGTACCATAAATTCCAGAGAGTGCAGGTGTTGTTTCCAAACTGTCTTTAAGTACCACTGAAATTTCCTCGTGTAGCCATGCTAAGGGTACCATGGGAATGGTGGAGGCCATGAATCCTAGGAGCCTCAGAAACTCCCTGACTGACAGGGACTGGAGAGAAAATTCCCTGGAAATAAGAGGTGAGAGAGAGCATCTTTTGTGGAGGAAGACAGGTCATCATTTGTCCTGTGAGATTCCTGCATCCCAAGAACACATGATCCTGGGAGGGGATCAGAGAAGATTTTTGAAGGTTTATGGTAAACCCCAGGAATCTCAGAAGGGAGACGGTCTAGTCCAGGTCAGGTGCTGTTGGACCATTGAGAGGATGATGCCTGGGTGAGGATATGATAAGGGAAGAGTTGGATATCCTGTATTCTGTTGAAGGCAATGACTGGGGCTAGACACTTTGTGAACACTATCAGGGCTGTAGAGAGACTAAATGGCAAAGCACAGAACTGAAAATATGCAGAACCCACTGAGAAATGAAGGAATTTCCTAAAACATGAATGGATAGGAATGTGTAGGTAGGACACCAAGAAGACCTGAGGAAGGATCAGGGGGGAGGAGTGTAGGGAGGGTCAGCATAAAGAAGGAGGTGACCTTGAGAAAAGTATTCAGATAGGACAGGTCCAAGATAGGTCTCCAAGGTCTTTCTTTCTTGGGAACCAGGAACATTCTAGAGTAGAATTCTTTCCCTCTTAAATGTAGGGGTACCTCACATTGTACCTTGTGAGAGGATGGCCTGCAGGACTGGAGGAAAGAAAGCCATTTGGTCTTGAGGGGGTTGAGGAATACCTTTGAAGGTTGGTCTGGATTCCCACATTATGAAATAAGCTTGTTTTATGATCGAGAGGACTCAGGAGTCCTGGGTAATCTGTTTCCAAACAGGAAAGGGCAGGGAGAGAGGGGTAGCTGGGCTTAAGGCCTGGTAGTCACAGACTACCAAGTTTGGCCCGAAAGGGCCGTTTCTGAACTGGAGTAGAGGGAGAAGACCTGGAAGAGTTCGGTTTCCTGGAATCTTTTTTCCCTTTGGAGGACATATGTTTGAAAGGCCTTCTAACAAAGGTTGTTCTAGCTGGACAGTTCCTCTGATAGTGTAAAGCCTTGTTATCCAAGGGTGCATCCAATAACTTTGATTTAATGTCATCTGGCAAAGGCTGCAGACTGAGCCAGGAGTATCTTTTGATGACTGATCCTCAAGCAACAGGTCTTGAACTGTTTAATGGCATCTGTGAGAAGGACCAAGGAGTATTTGGCCATATGAGTTTGACAATTTATATCTCTCACAGCTAGGGTGGCAGAGGGCCCAACCTTTCCATTACTCTAATTTCCTTATCTGAAGGAAGTAAAGAAGTGGAGGGAAGACGCTTAGATGTTTTGTCTGTAGCCACAGAAATAGCTGATGGATCTGCAGGTGGTGGCTTGAAAAGGAATTTGATATCTTCAGGGACTTTGTTAGGGACTCCATTTGTATGCGGGCATAATACCTCTTTTGGGTCTCAGTAACCTGACTTCATTCCCATTTAAAAAAGTGCTTCGTTTGTACTATTGTTTCCCCAAATGTAATGTCCTCCTTAGGGGAATCAGCTCCATTTGACTCCTTTTCTGGGGAAGCATACCCTACAGGAGGGGCAATTTGAGAGGTGAAAGTGAGGGATTCATCCCCTGAGGAATCCTCTTCCTCAGAGAAAATATCAGGCAACAGTTTGCTCTTAGGAGTGGAAACTGAAGGGCCCTGGGCAGGTGCAGAGGCTTGATGTAAGGCTAAGAAGGCATTAAGCAGGTTTTGGGTAAAGGCCTGCTAGTCACGAGGTTGGTCCAATGGCATGGTCGGATGAGCAGGGGTAAAATGTTTGGTTTTCTGCTTCTTCTTCTTGGGAGCATCCAATATAGAAGTATCTGAAATGCAATGTAGAGGAGGACCACCGGATGTCGGGCAACACTCACTGACGTCCAAAATAATGTCTTCCTGAACAACTATTTGGGTAACCCAATGCAGGCCTTTGGAAATTATCAGCTTTGGTTCCCCACCCCCCGGCACCTGAGTCAGACATCTGCAACTCCCTCATGGACATACTGCCAGCCTACTTAACGGCTTCCTCCCAGGTACCAGTCAGTGGAAGTTCTGCAGGTTCCAACTCAGACTCCAGGTCTTCACCGGCCTTGAGAGGTACGAATACAGGGCACAGACGCAGGATCAGGGCTTGTCTTCCTGGCCTTTTTCACAGCAGTCTCCTCCGAGGATCCCGATGTCGGGTCCATATCTTTAGCTAATCGCTTCAGCCTCTGATTCTCTAGGTAAAGTTTTAGAGCTGCAAGATGGCTTCTAAATGTTTTAGGAACAAAGGCCTGACAGACTTCACAAGTGGTGCAGTCATGGTCTTAGCCTAGACAGAATAAGCAGAGCTTGTGCAAGTCGTTATGTGGAATCTGCCTTCCACACCGACACTTGCCCTTTCTAAACCTTCTAGATTTTGTTGCATATGTGGGAGACTTACATATATCCTCCCATTGTTTCTTTGTGAACTTCTTATTCAGTCTCTCTTCCCAATCCTTCTAACCTCCTCTGATTGATTCTTTTAGTTGTCATGCCCACCCCGCATCTCAGATAGTACATTCTACGGCACAGTAGCAAAAACTAAACAAACACCCCTATGGAGTACTTATCTGAACACAGACAGGCATGAAGTCACTTTCCAAGTGAGCGACGACCGGAGCTGGCAGTCATGCAGGTGGCAGAAAAGTTCAGAGGTAGGTGCATGCTGACGTCCATTTTATACTCTATGTCCATTTATGGCTGACATACTCTGAGTGATATGGACCATCGCACATACCTTCACAGTAGCATTTATCTGTTGTACAATGGCTGGACCAGAGGTAGACTCCCTCATGTTACGGATACAGCAGCAAATGAATAGAAGGAAATCAAGGGGGGTTCTAAATGACAGAGCAACACCAGTAGAACAAAAGCTCCCATTAAAAAAGGAATAATTAATAGAGCATATTAAATATTGCATGACAACTAAAAGAATCAATCAGAGGAGGTTAGAAGGATTGGGAAGAGAGACTGAATACGAAGTTCACAAAGAAACAATGGGAGGATATATGTAAGTCTCCCAAATATGCAACAAAATCTAGAAGGTTTAGGATGTTTGCCTGGAAATGTTTGCATAGATATTTTTATAGCACAAGTAGGATCCAGAGAATTTTTCCTCAGGCAGACAGCAAATGTTGGAGGGTATGAAGGGGAACAAAGAGGTAGTTGGGAACATATTTTTGTAGGAATACAGAAAGTTGGCGGACTTTTAAGGATTCCCTGCAGAATGTACTATCTGAGATGCGGGGTGGGCAGATTGGTCTCTGATAAGGGAGATGATTTTTTTCTGAGCTACGATAACTGGAATTGCCTAGACATGGTAAGGCCTTGCTGTATCTAATAATGGCGGCTGACAAAAAAAAAAGCAATTACTAGAAAATGGAAATCAGAATCTAAACCAATTATACTGGAAGTACTGAATATAGTAACATGGAAAAAACAAACGGAATTGAGGTCTTTAGAAAAGCGTAGGAGCAATGATACAGAATCAGAATTGCCTAGACATAGTAGGGCCTTGCTGAGTCTAATTATGGTGGCTGCCAAAAAACTATTACGAGAAAATGGAAATCAAAGTCTAAACTTTACCAGAAGTAGTGAATACAGAAACAGAAATAAAACAGCTGGAACTGAGATCTTTAGAAATGGGTAGGAGCAAATTACATAGAAAAAAATGGGAACATGCAGTAGAGGAACAAGGTTTAAAAGAAGGCATGATCTGAATGAGCTATGTAATATTTGATTGACAATGATTAGACAGATTACATGTGATGTACAATGTTTGCAAGTAAAATTAAGTCAATAGGGTTTGTTTTCATTTAATTAAATGTATGATTGCCTATGTCATACCTGATCATTTAATAAAGTTGCCTCGTGTTTAAAAAAATAAACAAGAGTACTTAATGCAGCCTAGATCTCAGGCAACCATTTGCCTTTGTCTGGCCTTCTACGTACAGGGGTATTACCATCAGAGTCTTTTCATGATGGCTGAAAAATAAGCACCACAATCTTTAATCACCTGGTGGTACTACCCAGGAGGATGAGGAGGGTGCCTGGAAAGCCTTGAAGCAGGATTCTATAGAAAGTTCCAGAGCTTCTTCCTGTGCTATGTTCTCTTCAGTTTCACTTTGTGTCAAGCATTGCTCTTTCATATGGGAACTCACTGGCCTATCACTCCATGACATTGACCGTGTCAGAGTTGCCACAATTTCCTCTTCTTTCCCTTGTTATACAGCTCCAACTGAACCTTTGAAATGGCTTCCTATGGGAAGCTACAGAGTATCTTCATATATCAACTGATTAGATGCTTTGTGCTCCACCGGTTTCTCCTTAAGTTGGATGCCCATTGCTCTGTCTTGTTGTATTGTTATCAGAGTTAAATTTTCCACACTAAATCCTTCACTTTGCAGGTAATCCATAACCTCAGTTACTTTTTATTTTAAATTCTCCATTACTAATCCTCTTTTCTACTTTTCCTCTTTGTTTAATTATTTTTTATACTGCAAAATGTTCCATATCCTGACGTCTTTGCCTGTATTTCTCTTCAAATATCTTTGGTGCTGCACTTTTTGCATGGATTAGTTTTGCTTTCTCCTTTGCATAAATATTGCACCATATTAAATCTCTCCCTTTCCCATGTCCATATTCCTCCTTCAGATGTTTCCTGCTCCTCTTGTTTCTCCTTACTTTGGGGACTAGTTCCATCATGCTGCGATATGACCTGTTTTAGACTTTCTACACTGAATCCTTTACTTCGCAAATATTTCATAACTTCAGCTTCTAATTTTTTAAAACTTCTACTTGACTTTTCCTACATTCCCTCTTTGTGATCTTCTATTTTTTATTGTGAACTTTTTCATATCTGGATGCCTTTGCCTATATTTCTCTTTGGATATCTTTGGGGCTACCTTTTTTGTGTTTATTAATTCTGCTTTCTCCTTTGCAAAAATATTGCACCATATCAGATCTCTCTTTCCCATATCCACATTTTTTTGTACCCTTCAAACATCTCTAAATTTTGTTCTTTCAATTTTTGTACTTCCTCAGTTGCTTCTTTTTCCAAATGGCATAAGGTTTCTAGGTTTATATAGTGTTTTTCATGGATCTGTTGTATTAATGAACACAAATTTTTATTTGAAGCTTCTGACAGTTTTTCCTGTGGAAGTATTTTTCTTTCCCCCAATTTCTTTCAATCAATTCATATATCTTTTGTCTAGAAATTCTGGGTCTTTTGCATAATAGTAACAATACATAATTTCTTTCTTATCCACAATGGTCCACACTATCACCTGTATGGCTCTTTTTTGTGATTTTTGTGGACTGCAACTTCCTTGTACAACAGGGGGGGGGCCCATCCACCCCCTGGGCATGGCCTAGCCCCATTGCAGGAATATTTCCATTGTCTTGAGGATTTTACACCATCGTTTTTTTCCAGTTCTCAGTGTGCTTACCAGGATTGGGCACTTTTTTATTCTGGGACTTGTGCACCCACCTATCTTCTTTATTTTTTAACCTACTTACGTCCATGATATATGCTATATAAAATACAGTCTATATATCAGTGTAGTCTTGGTGAGATTTTGTGAAAAAACAGGGTCCACCTTGTGAAAGTACTCACAAACATTTGAGGATGAATTCCGTTTCATCAATATTTCTCTCCTTTTGCAGATTTCATCATCTCGCCATTTGTACCCTTCTCCACCCAAGTATAGGTTCATAGGTTCATACTAGGCTATCTGCCCTAGGGCATTTATAAGCCTAGCCAGAATGTGTTTGGCTTTCGCCACCCATTTTAAATTTATTTTGCTATGCCCTTTTTCGAGGTTAGTATACTGTGCCTCTGTCTAACAGTGACACAGAAGTGATACCCGGAGTAAACCTATAATCTCCCATCCACTCATCAAGATTCCTCTTGAAGAGAGTCAATGAGGGACTCTGCCTAACCTGGACTGGGATTTTATTCCAGAGTGAAGGGAGCCTCTGGGTTATGAATCTGTCCCTCCAGCATGTCCTATTTATTTCAGTGCTGAGGTTCAAGTCTCTCGAGCGCGTAGCTCAATGGGATTTGGATTTTCTGAGGTGCAGCATGTCCATTAATTACGGGTTGGACATGGCTTTATACGTCAGGCACAGATCGCCTCTGAACAGGCAGTATGCCACTGAGTAGAGCTGGAGTTTCTTTAACCGGGCAGGATATGGCATCTGTTTGAGCCCTTTGATCCTCTTGGTGAGGTATGTTTGGGGTCTTTCCAGTTGCTGCAGGTGTCTGGTAAGGTACATCCCAAAAGGGGCATTGTACTCAATTATGGGCCTGATGAAGGATGAGTAAAGAGGCACGATGACCTCCCCTGATCTAGATGTGAATCCCTTCATGAGTAGGTGGGCTATATAAAATGTTTTTCTAACCACTTTGGCCACGTGGTTGTCAAATGAGAGATTGCTATCAACTTGGGTCCCCAGGTCCCTAATTACTTCTTCTGTATTTAATGGATTACCACCTATGTGGTAATTTGTGGGCACTTTGTTTTTGCCAAAGGGGATGACTATACACTTTTTGGTATTTAGCTTGAGGCTATGGCTCTGGCACCAGTTGTCTGTTTCTATGAGGCCCTTTTGGAGGATGCTTGTGTCGGCTGGAGAGTCGATTATGGCGCCCAGTTTGCAGTCATCTGCGAACTTGGTCAGCCACAGTCCTTCTGTGTTGGCCTGTACCTCCGAGAAATATATACCGAACAAGAGAGGTCCCAGGACTGAGCCTTGTGGGACACCACTTGTAACTGGTTTGGAGTCTGACAAGGCTCCAGCAATTCTAACCATGTGGGTTCTGTCCTTGAGCCAGTTTGCAATCCATCTAGTGACATAGGGGTTTATATTTAAGCTGGTGAGCTTATCTATAATGCCGAGTGGGGTATTGTATCGAAGGCTTTTGCGAGGTCCAGGTAGGCTGTGTGGACCACCTTCCCTCGTCAATGGCCTTGGTGACTGTTTCAAAGAAATCAACCAGGTTTAAGAGGCAGGATCTGCCCTTAACAAAGCTGAACTGGGTAGGATCCAGTGTCTGTAGGTCCCCAATATCTTTATTTATGAGGTCCATGATGATCCTTTCCATAGCTTTGCAGACCAAGCTAGTCAGGCTTATGGGGCGATAGTTTCCAGGATCCGTTGAGGCACCACCTTTATGGAGAGGGACCACTGTTGCTGTATGCCACTCTTTGGGCACATATCCTGTAGTAAGGCTGAGAATGAACAGTAGTTTTATGTTTGGGTTTAGCTCTTCTTGGAGTTCATGTAGGACGCAGCCAGGACACAGTCTGGTCCCATTGATGCTGTGTTTTTGCTTTGGAGAGGGCGGCTCTTACCTGAGCATCTGAGATATCAGGGGGGCAGCACTCTGCTGGGATAGATATTTGCCCTTTTGGTGGGGGGGGGGGGTGAAGTTTGCGCTGAACCTGTCAGCTAGGATGTTGGCAATGACTGTGGGTTCAGTGTATTTTTTGTCATTTTGGACTAATTCTGAGCATATCTGGGAATTACCACCCAGGTTCCTAACATAACTAAAGAAAGCCTTGTGATTATCCTTAGTGTCCTGTGCAATTTTTCTCTCAAAGCTGGCCTTAGACAATTTTATGAGTGCCCGTAGTTTTTTGCTAATACTGATCAGTGATGCCTTCCCTTTTTGGGATTTTGCTCTATCATTTAGTAGCTTCCTCCTTCTATTGTATAGTTTGTTTATGGCTGGGGTCCACCAGACAGGACGTCTGCCTTTGGAGGATTGGGTCTTGGCTTTATTTGGGATCGCATGATCCATGCATTCCTGAAGGTGTTCATAGAATGCATTTATAAAGGATTCTGCCATCTGGGCCGTATTTTCCACAGGCCAGGGGGCTTTGAAGGATTCCACCTCGATTTTGAGGAGTGTGAAATTTGGTTTGGAGAAGTTTTTCACTGTGGTTTTCTGGGCAGGGGGTGGGGTCGGGATGTGAATATCCAGTGAGATTAGTTTATGGTCTGATCTTACCAGTGAGGGATACACTTCTGGTCTGGAGCATAGAGTCCCCATGTTGGTGATGATCAGGTCCAGTATGTTTTCCCCTCTTGTGGGAGTGGTAACAAGTTGTTCCATAGCATTTGAGTTTATAAATTCTAGGAACCTTTGGGCTAGGGTGTTGGAGCTACAGTAATGCTCCCAGTCTATGTTTGGGTAGTTGAAGTCGCCCAATATAATGGTGTTTGGAGAGACCTTCATATTTTCCAGTGTTCTCAGAAAGGCCGAGTGGGGTTCCTGGGTTTGGGAGGGTGGTCTGTAGCAGGCTATAAACTGGAAGGCAGTTTTACCCACTGTTAGCTGCACATGGATAGTCTCTGATGCTTCGTGCTTTGCCACCAACCTGGAGGTGTGGGTATCTTTGATGAATATCGATACTCCCCCTCCTTTTGTGGTTCGGTCCAAGTTTTGGGGCCGAAAAGCATGGTATGAGGTATAACCTGGTAGTGCTTTTGTTATGTCTAGCCAGGCTCTCTGATGCAGAGATAATCGAACCCTGACTGCCTCCAGAGGTGGACAATCAGGCTTCCTTTCAGGACTGCTGGAAAGGTCTGTCAAAGAAAGAATCTTTGGACCCCTGGTCTTGTGGGGCATCTCTGCTATGGGAAGGGTGTCAAACACTGGAGTTCCCTTCTCTGCCTCTGGGGGAAACTTCCTCCACATGTGTCCTGGAAAGGACCCTGAGACTTCTTAAACCAAATATTCTGAACACCTCATTGATTCTGAGAAAAGGGTCTTTGAGGGGGTGAAAAATGTACACCCACAGCAGATATGGTCATTCCATCCTTCACACACCTGGATAATGTGGCCTTCTTATCTTGGGGCCAAACAAGAAACATTGTCAAAAGAATCATTTAAAAATGAACTGAAGGGCTCTGCAAAATAACAATTGCATCCAGGCACGTCTCCTGATGGCAATGCCTGAACCCACTCCCCTTGAGGTTCCTTCTGCTATGTGCGAAATGAGACTCATGGAAGAATTGGAACTAGATTGTAGGGTAGCCAACTGAGAAGTCACAGATGATTGGTCTTCTGCAGAAATGGATCCTGAAAGGGTATTTGATAGTTCTTTAATCAAATCCCTCTGTAATCTTGTAAAATGTGCCAAATAATTCAGCGACCTTAAGGCAAAGGTTAATGAAGCACAGACATGCTTCCCAAACCTATCCATCACTCTTGACTCCATGTTGTGGGGATGAACAGTGGAACT
Organism: Protopterus annectens; assembly: GCF_019279795.1. Taxonomy (NCBI): domain Eukaryota; kingdom Metazoa; phylum Chordata; order Ceratodontiformes; family Protopteridae; genus Protopterus; species Protopterus annectens. The sequence continues at coordinate 1,557,862,629 of NC_056737.1, read as the reverse complement.
CTACTTGGCAAGTTCCTTTTTGGTGGCCACCCCCCATGAACATGGCACCAACAATTACACCTTTACCCCAAAACTGCTTATCCAAAGGTGGTGCCATAATCTTGTCTGGTCTACTAGGTTATTGGTTCAACTGTGTTGGGTTCCTTCCACGCCAGCTAAGAGACTGACTAATAAACTCATCAGCATGTGGAGTAACCCTGGAGGTAGATGGGCTATTTCCGAAATTCTCCAGGAATACTCCTCAGATGAAGGGTTGCTGTGCATCCAGCCACCTCTCTGCTTTAGGACCATGAGGAAGTCTCCAAATGACATCTTCAGAAGGTGACCATGGAGACCATTCACCTTCGTCGAAGTCTGTATCTTGGGTGACCAACTCCTCTGGGAGTCCAAGTGCTTCATCTTACACGTCTTCTTTAAAGGGACCTCCTCAGTGGGATGCTATAGAGAGGTATCGGAAGAAACAGATACCCTGCTGGGAAGCCTGGGGATCTCGGACTGGCTGTCCCTGTGGCAAAGAGTGATGAGGCTCTGAATGCAGAGACATCAATGTAGAAGGCTTAGGATTCAAGGAGGTTGGAACTATCCTTTGTGCAGAGGCAGAGAAAATCCTCTTCAAAGCCTCGAAAGTAGACCTCTCCAGAGAAAGGGAGGACCTCGAATCCGAAAAGACAAGCTTCTGGGCTGCAGTCCTCTCTCGCTCCGAAGACAATCTCCCCAAGGTGGAAGCTGGTGCAAAGCTATCCAGTGCCGAGGATCCGAGGCGCACAGTTGGCTCAGAGAACTTTGGAGTCAACTCCAAGACATCAGATCTGACAGGGAAGCTTTGGCTCCAAGAGCTCTTCGGATCCAATGGAACCGGAGCAATCAGAGTAAGCTTCAGATCCGGAGATATTACTATCTTCAAATCAGAAATGGATGGTTTGGATCCAGGGAATCTGAGACAGTTGGAGTCAGAGGAGTAGTGGGGGTGTAGTAGAAGAATGGACCTCCTGACCTGAAGGGGTAGGAGACAGTAAGACACCCTTCTGACTCTGCGCTGGGAGAATCTTCCTTGCCACTCTTTCCACATTTTCCTCCATCAAACCTCTAGAAGAATGAGTGGAAACAACAGAGGGGGACCTGGTTTGGCATAGCTCCAAGAAAGGTGAGGGCAACTGATCCACTGATGGTGAGTATCTTGTTCTGGGTAGATGAATCAAATCTGAACCAATAGGGCTGGAAGAAGTTGGATCAGATACCTTTTTAGTCAGACCTGAGGAAGTCGGGTCCATCAGTTTCTTCTTTTTCTGGTCAGAGGATGAGGTCAGATCCATCTCGACTTTTTTCTTGGATGGGTCCAAAACTTTGGGAGATGTAGAAGATTTTGGAGAAGTAGTTTTGGATTGTTTAGCTTGTTTATTCTTCCAACAAGCACCCTGGGGTTGAATCCATGGTATATAGAAAAATATTCCGGAAGATGTAGAGGTCCCAAACCGTATACACACACAGAGTGTGGGCATCAGAGTTGGGAAGTTTGTGCCCACACTTCATTTTTTAAATCCAGCAGGGCCTTTTTCCTCCATGACACTAAGCTAAGAAAACCAAAAATGTCAAGTAAAAGTAGAATTTTTTTTTTTGTAAAGACAAAAAAGGGAAGTGGAAAAAAAAATACCAATGATGTTAAGAAAGGAGGGCTACACTAAGTTTAGAAAGGAAATTACTAACTATAGCAATTCAAGAAGTATGCTAAGTACTAAAAAAAGAAAGATAAGTAAAAAAAAAACTTTACCAACTATGGTAACAAGAAATATGATTTCATATGGTAAGGGGCAAGTAATATAGAAAAAAAATAGAAAATTTAGGACAGAAGATAATAATAAAACACTTATCTTAATAAAGCTAGGGAGTAGGTCAACCTCATTTTCAACTGAAAGTGGCAAACAATATCTGAGGTAATTTAGTACTGCTGCATTGTGGGTAAGGGTTAAGCTTGACAGTTTTTGGTTGCCACAAGCTTTAGCAACGGCTGAGTTGGATCAGAAACCCATCAGTTGAGGACAGAATGAAAACTGACATCAGATACAATGTTACATTCCATCAATGACAATACTTAGTGGTTCCAGCATCCTTGAACTAGTCCTCATCATGGCAGAATGTGCTCTCCCCTAAGTTTAACGGCCTTAATGTTCATATCTGTCCATAAAGCTGTCTCCTTTGAAATAAAATTAAAACCAGGCACATCAATTGGCCTGGTAATTTAGAATTAATCTAAGGCAGACTTCCTACTTTTAAATGACACCTTGGCAAATGTCAAGCCCCCCAAAACCCATGCATAATAGTATGATTTGGAAAGAAAATCACTCCTGGAAATTAGTGCATTGATAATACAGCCCTAGGAGCTGACCATGTACTTAGGGATTTGGGAACACATGTAACACTGACTTGACCATGAGTCTACTGTAGTAAGGAAATCATTCTACGTTGTGCAACTAAGAAGTAAAGGTATAGTATCTACATCCAAAGATGTCATTGTTACACTGTACTCTTCCCTCAACTGACCAATCACTGAGCACAATGCTCCCTTTCATTATGTACATGACCAAGCATAGGCAACAAATGGAGCATCCCACAGAGGTCCCTCACAAAAAGAATATAATTTTTTTTTTAATATGACAAGACTGTGTCTGAGCTTGCAGTTGTTGAATGCAAAGACTCCCCTGCATGATGAGTGTGTGTGTGTGTGTGTGTGTGTGTGTGTGATAGTGGGGGGGCTTGCCTACCTGTGAAAAACAAATAAATAGTTGCCTGTTTGACCAAACAGGCTTGACTGTTCAGGTTTCATTAAAAATAAATTTGTGGACACACACACAAACACTAACTGGTTAGGCCAAAATGTTGAAGCTTACAAACCATATCTTTGTGGGTAATCCACACAGGACTACACCACCACCACTGTTTAGCAATTGTAAGCTCTTCAGGAATTTTTGTTTAATCCAATCTTTTAACCAGGTAAGTGGGCTGGTAAATCAATCCTTTTCAACCATATCCCAAGCTTCTGGTAGGCAATAATGCAGTGAAGTAAAAACAGACAAGCAGACAAACGTGTTTGTTAGGAGATATGCCAACCATATATATTTCAGAGGATATGCAAATGAAAAGTAATATAAAGAATGTAGTCCAAACAAATACAGCTCACTGCCATGTGAGACAGAATGCCTCCCTAGATATCCAAACATCTGCCCCATCCCACAATAAATAATGCTGTACACAGCAATGAAAAAAATGCCAACAGCATCTAGGAAGTGGAAGTGAGATAGCATCACAATAAAAAAATATAACAAATTTATAATCCCTTGCATCACCACTGGAGATACTCAGACTGCAGGTATATCCACACAAATTAATTAACAGAATTAACATCACGTCTGTGAAGTTCTACATATAAACACAATAAAATAGCCAACAGCTGAGTCAACTGCTTAGGCTGTCTTTTTTTTCCAAAAGCTCTTTATTCAGTTTTTCAATAATAACAATAATACAACATATCAAAAACAAAAGTCGACAAAGAAAAACAACCATAAAAGCTAAATACTAAATATATACACTATGAATACTAGAAGTCACTACATCAGCAAACAGAGGACATAAATACTTATCATCATATAAAAGATAGTATAAGGGGCATATGTTTATAAAGAGATAGAGTATACTAAGGAAAATAATGGGTGTATAGACAGGAAAGGAGATAAGCTGCTTATAATGCAAGCTTTGCTTAATGTAAGTTTGTCTTAGTAGGTCAGTGTAAGTTCTACCTTTAATTATTGAGAATTACATCTAGTAAGTAACCCAATATTTCTGATAGTGTGATTTGTGAGATGAGATATATTTAATAGCTAGTTTGCTGAAGTCTTCTCATGTGATTGGAGATGTAACAGTCCAATATTTTGTGATGTAAAATTTAATAAGGGCACACACTGTGATAAGGATATGTTTCAACATTTTTGTAAGTTCATTTATGTTGAAATGCAATATAGCCATCTCCCATGACAGGGTTGTTTTTTCATATCCCATCTTCTCTAATCTAGCTTTTAAAGAGCACCATAGGTTGTGTACCTTACTACAGTTCCACATAACATGGAGAATATCAGCTGTTTGGTTTGGGCAGTCTGGGCATATGGGCGAAAATTTGAGATTGAACTTATTTAGCTTTGATGGGGTATAATATACATTGTTATTTATCATAATTTGTGTGTATAGCAGCCTCTTAAACTTAGGTGGACTGTCTGTGACGCTAGCTTGCTCTGTACTCCATAGGTAAAGAATCTGAAAAACCCTGGGAACTCTGCTATTATCGAGAAACTCTCCCAAATGGGAATTAACCCCTACATTACCAGATGGGTAACCAAGTGACTCACTGACAGAACACATACTGTCAATGTGGTTGACTTCACCTCTAGCAAAAGACCAGTCACCAGTGACATACCACAGGGTTCTGTGCTGGGCACCCCACTGCTTGGAATTTACTTCTCAGAAGTCCAAGTAAACTTGGACGGCCATGGCTGTCCAAGTTTGCTGATGATTGCAAGCAATCATTGATTCCCCCAATGATGTTAATATACTGTATACAGGGTTAACGCAGACAAATGATTGGTTACACGGCCACAGATTAAAGCTAAATAAAAAAAATGCATTATTATTTCCTTTGGGAAAGCTGACAGCCCTTCTAATTACATTACAGACAGCTCCCCTAAGTTTAAACCCAGTGGTACAAGATCTAGTTACTCAGGTTGATAATCTGAGCTTTGATCACCGTGTATCCATAGTAGTAAGGAAATCCTTCTATGTGGCATATCTTATAAGTAAAGGCATCACATCTAGATCTAAGGATGTTATAATCACATTATATTTGGCCATCATCAGATCAATAACCAAGTATAATGCTCTCTTTTGCAAGTACCTCACCAGTCACCTGTAACAATTGGAAAGATCACAGACGTTTCTCACCAAGAAATTACAGGGTACACAAAACAAGTCTTACACGGAAAGTCTGAAAGCCATATCACTGCATTCTGTCATCTACAGGTTGTTAAGGAGTGAACTGTGCTGGCTTACAGGGCAGTCTCTGACCTGTCCCTGATGGAAATCATGCACATTCATAAATCAAACTGCAGGAAAGTCACTCGCTTCAGGGATCTTAACCTAGCCTCTGACATGAGCAGGATGGACAGAGAGATACATCTGTCAGACACTACTACTTCTCTGGAAGAAGTTTCCAATTCACGTAAAACAAAGGCCTTCCTTGACCCTCTTCAAATACAACCTAGATCAATGGATAAATGACTGAAAATTCACTCCAGTGGTGGTGCCCATGCCCCTCCTGGACAGAGGAAATCAGTATTAGCTACCAGAGACCCTTACACTTCTGAGAACTTCATTCAACTAACCACTGACAATTGGGTCAACTCGCAATAAAATGGCTAGGCCTGTAAGAGCTCCAGGTCCATTAGACTAGTAACCTCCTATGAACCTGAAATGACACTTCTATGTAACTAGGAACCCAAGTGTCCCAATGTTGGCAAATAAGTGTGTCTGCTTAAAAGTGTACATAGCTTGGCATTTTTTGACCTCATTATCAAGTGCTTAGTATTACTCCTATGTTGCTATGCACACCACATATGCTAAAAGCCCCATCAGAAAACTAATGACAATCATTCACATTACTGTTTGTTACCCTCAAAAGGAAGGGACCAATCTGAAAATACAGACAGACACACCAACACTCGCACAAACATTTTTTCAATGCACACTCATGGATGCAAACTCACATATGAGCCCAAATCAGGTACTCTATGAATGATTTAGCACCCAGTTCCCCACGAACATGTAGTGCACTACTGGAGAGAGGTGGCCCACTTCTGTCTGCGCTCCAATCCAGTGATGAGCAGCTCTCCTCACGAACCTTGCAGCCGGCTATCCCTGGCCAACCAATCTGCGGAGCTACTGTATCGTTACATTTAGGAAGGATTCTGACTTAGAGGCATTCAGTCATAATCCCACAGATGGTAACTATGCAGCACTGGCTCCTCAGCCAAGCACATACAACAAATGTCTGAACTTGTGGTTCCTCTCGTACTGAGCAGGATTACTATCGCAACAACACATCATCAGTAGGCTAAAACTAACCTGTCTCATGACATATCAGCTAATTTGCACCTGTCAGAAAACAAACTGATTTGCTGTAAAACATTTAATTAAAAAATCAAATCAAAATAAGCCGAGATGCTTGGCAAGTCCTATCCACACTTCAATAACTGCCCCCCCTCACACCACCGTTAAAATAAGAAAAGTACAGTTTACCATAAATGTAGATGTTCGAGTATATACACTGCTGCAGTCATTACACTTGGGTTATCCTGCCGTCAGGCGGTTCCCCAGTCGACCTGAGTTCCAAAGTCTTGGTCCGGCGTCAGCTGCTGTCGCCTCCTCCTCCCTGACGTTAGTGCGACAGGGGTATATAAGATGCAGCCGACACCATTTTCTTCAGTTTTTCTTGCCCCAGATGTCAGGTGCCCCCAAAACGGTAGGTTATTCCAATTGCTAATAACACATACACAAGTAAAGCAATCAACAACCTTCAGATACCAGCAAATACTCCCCATAGGTAGTAGAGGGTAGAAGACATAGGTAGGTACCAGCAAGTAAGAGGGGATGGAGGGAGGGTAACCTAGACAGCAGCAGTGTATACACTCGAACATCTACATTTATGGTAGGTACAAAACTGTACTATGTTCATCGTGTTACACTGCTGCAGTCATTACACTTAGGTAGAATCCCAAAGCTGAGGTAGGGTGGCTGGTACTATAAGGCATTAGGGGTGGCTATAAGGCCCTGCAGCACTGCAGTGGTGAAGCCAGCTCTGGATTTAGAGTATAGAGGCAGATGATAGTGCTTGGTGAAGGTATGTACAGAACTCCAAGTTGCTGCTTCCAAAATGTCCTTGGTAGGTACTCCTTTGAGGTAGGGAGTTGAAGTGGCTGTTGGCCTGGTGGAGTGAGACCTAATGCTGTTTGGTACAGGTTTTCCATGGTGTGTATAGCAGAAACGTATACAGTGCATATGCTACCAATAATTGCTCAGATTTTCTGAAAGCTTTGGTTTTGTCCAAGTAGAAGCGTAACTGCCTGTATATGTCCAAAGAACGCAGTAGTCTCTCCCCTTTATTCTGTGGATTTGGATAAAAAGTTGGCAAGTGGATAGTTTGATTGAGAGCCACACTTGATACCACCTTTAGCATAAAGGTAGGGTTAGTTCTTAAAGACACCCTGTCTTGGTGGAAAATGATACATGGTTCCACTGCCATTAGTGCCTGTAACTCTGAAACTCTTTGTGCTGGTGTTATTGCCAGGAGTAGAGCAGTTTTTTAAGAGATATATTTGAAATCTGCTGTGTTTGCTGGCTCAAAAGGAGGTAAAGTTAATTTTTCCAACATGAAGTTGAGGTCCCAAGTTGGAGTAGGTGCTCTACGGGGCGGTCTTATGTTTTTATCCCCTCTGAGGTACTGTTTTAGCAAAGGATTAGAGAAAATTGGTGGATCCGTGTTGTAATGAGCAGAGATGGCAGAGGCGTGGATCTTGATGGATGAAAAGGAGAGGCCTTTGTCCAGCATCTCAGTTAAATATTGTAGTATCTGAGGAATATTTGGGACAAGAGTGTCAATGCTGTAAGCCTGGTTCTAGGCACAGAATCTCTTCCATTTATCCGAATAGGCTTTTCTGGTACTAGGCCTTCTGGCCTCCAGAATGACATCCATAACAGCTTTGGAGAGAGGCATTGTTTGCTTGACTAGGTAATCTTCCATGCAGCCAGGTTTAAAGTCTTTAGCTGGCTGTGAAGTATCTGATTGCTGTGCTGAGTCAACAGATGTGGTATTTGAGGCAAAATCCAGGGTGGTCCTTGTGCTAAGTTCTTCAAGATTGGGTACCAGAGCTGGCGTGGCCAGTCTGGTGCAATCAGGATCATCTTTGGCTCTTCCTGCCTGGCTTTGTTGAGTACCTTTGGAAGGAGAGGCAGTGGTGGTAAAGCATATACTTGTAGGTTTTTCCAGCTGAATGAGAGGGCATCCACTTTCCATGCTTGTGGATGGTAAGTCCTTGTGCAGAATTTCTGTAGCTGGCAGTCCACTGGGGATGCAAACAGATCTATGTCAGGGCTCTGCCATTTCTGTGTTACCATTCTGAATATTTGTGGATTCAACTCCCATTCGTGGGGATCCATTATGTTTCTGCTTAAGTTGCCTGCCGGTGTGTTTTTCTCTCCTGGCAGGAATTGTGCTTGCAGATGAACCTGATAGTTTAGAGCTGTGTTCCACAAGGTCATGGCTTGTCTGCAGAGTGGATAAGAGTGAGTGCCCCCTTGCTTGTTTATCTACCACATAACTGTGGTGTTGTCTGTCTTTAATAGTAGATGTCCAGGATGTAGCAGGTCCTTGAAGGCTATTAGGGCATTTTGTACAGCTAGCATCTCTTTTTGATTGATGTGAAGATGCCTTTGTTCTGTGGGCCACCTACCCTGAATACATTTTCCTGCCATGTGTGCTCCCCAGGCGTAATCCGATGCATCTGTTGTCAGAGTTTGCCTGACTGTGGGTTGAGTAAAAGGCTGTCCCTTGTTGAGGTGACAAGCTTGAGCCCACCATTGAAACTCCTGTTGCAGGCAAGGAATTAGTAGTATAACTGTTTTCAAACTTTGACAGTGCTGAGACCAGACACTCTTTAGGTATCATTGTAGTTTCCTCATATGCAGTCTGGCATATGGAATTAATAGAATGCAAGATGCCATGTAACCCAATGCCTGCAGAATTTTTCTTGCAGGGAGTTTGGTTCTTGTTGCCATCAATTGAAAATATTGAGTCAGATGTCCTTGCTTGTCTGGCGTGAGATAAGCCATCTGGGCCATATTCAAGCTGGCACCCAGTAATATTATCTCTTGTGAGGGCACTAGTTTTGATTTCTTTTCGTTTACTGTGTACCCTAGGCAACTTAACTGTTTTACAAACGCCAGATGCTGTAGAAGAATGTCCTTGCCCTCTGCTTGAATCAGACAGTCGTCCAGGTACAGATAAATTTGAATTCCTTTTTGTCTGCAAAATGCAATTACTGGTGCCAGGCACTTTGTGAAGACCCTGGGCGCAGCAGATAAGCCAAAGGGCAGTGCAGAGAATTGATAGTGCATTGAACCAGCTATGAATCTGAGGTATCTTCTGCAGTTTTGTCTGATAGGGACATGCAGGTATGCCTCCTTGAGCTCCAATGTTACGAGCCAAGCTTTCTTGCCCAGCATGGGAAGAAGCTGTTGTACTGTCAAGAACATCCAGGTAAGTGTTTAGAGAGGAAAGATCCAGAATGGGCCTCCAGGCTTTGTCCTTTCTGGAAACCAGAAAGCGTCTTGAGTAAAATCCTTGTCCTTGCTCCTGTGGTGGTACCTTTTGAATAGCTCTCATGTCCATGAGTGCTGTAATTTGTTTTTGAGCCTCTGCCCATTGATTTGGTGGCAGGTTTGGCATTCCTTTTAACCCTGACAGAGTGTGAAAGTGGAATCTGTAACCTTGAAATACAGTGCTGAGAACCCATTTGTCTTTGGTGATCATATGCCAATTGTGATAGAAAAGTGCCAGTTTTCCTCCCAAGGGGGCTGCCAAGAGAGAGCTGTTTGGCAGCTGTAGTGGGAAGTCATCGGGGCTGTTTTTTTATAAGTTTGTGGCCAGTCTTCCCCTTCTTTCTGGCCTGATGCACTCCACTGTCGTGGCCTGTAGGGACCTTGTGGTTGGCCTCTGCCTCTTGGACGTCTGTATCTGCCCCTTTGGGGTCTGTCTGAAGATGGAAAGGACCAATTCTTTGTTGGCCAATTTCTGCTAAATCGAGGAGGCTGAACCTGTAAGAAATCCTTCACCGTTTGCATAGATTTTGCCTTATCCTCCATTTTCTTTAATACCTCTTCTACCTTAACTCCAAATAACACATCTTGCTGTAAAGGTGCATCCAATAGTTTTGCTTTAACATGATCTGGTAACGTATGTTCTTTTAACCAAGAATGTCTTATAATGACAGAACCTGTAACAGCTGCTCTACAGGAGGCCTCTAAAGAATCAAAACCACATTGCAAAGTGTGTTTTCCCACTTGTTCAGCTGCATGCAATAAATCCTGCATTTCCTTTAAATTAGGAGGATCTGAATCTGGAAGCATTTTTTGTTTCAACTGAGACATCAAAAACTGCTGATATTTTAACATGTGAAACTGGCAATTTAAGGCCCTCATTGCTAAAGTTGCAGACGTATATACTTTCTTCCCCCATCTGTCCAATGCTCTGGCATTTCTGTCAGAGGGGACTGGATTCTTTGTTGATGAGGCCTTAACCCCTTTGGGTCCCTGCGATATAGTTTCAGGGTCGGCAACAGGGCTTTTATAAAGAAGTTTGTGTGAGTCAGGGACTCTGTAGTATCTGTCAGGCTTAACTGGGGCTGGAGGTAAAGAATCAGGATTTAAGCTGGATTCAGTATACACATCATCCACTATATCTAACACTGGCAGAATAGCAAGGGGTCTCTGTTGAGGTAATAAAAGGAAGTCTCTGAGCCTCTTCTTGGATTATGAGTAATCCTGGCCTTCCCAATGGAAATGCTCCCTCATGGTATGTAAGGTTTCACCAAAGGAGTAGTCCCCAGGCGGACAGGCTGATGGAATTGATTCCTCAGCATCAGAATCCTCATACGGGGGTAAGGAGTATCCTAGGTCTGAGGATGAATCTGAAGAGATGGATACCTGGTCGGATGAGTCATAGTCTGCATCCAGTCTTGGTCTTTTATCAGGAGGGACATGGGAACCCCTGATCAGAGTGATTAGGTCTTCGGCCATTTTGAGCATTTGTTTCTTGGGCATGGAGGCCTGTTCTGGAGAATGCTGTATTTGTTTCTTTGTTTTTAAAGCAGGTTTAGACTTAGCAGAAGATTTAATGCTTAACTGGGTAGGTCTGAAAACAATCTCTCAGGCTGCGGGTTGTTCAACTACTCCGTATCCCTCTGAAGGGGTAGTTTCGGTAGTCTGAATAACTTGTGCGTTCAAAGGCCCAGCCATCTCCACGTGGGAGTCAGAGGCGGCCTGTGGTTCTACAGAAACGGTTGTCAGGGGTTGCGAAGGCGCCTCGCTGAAAACCGGAGAACCAGTGACTGGCCTAGAAGAGGCGTCGTCGTCAGTTTTGGGCCTCGGATGCCTATCCTTGTCTTTGCGCTTTTTATGTATTCTGGTCGTCAGAAGTTCCGACGGCATGGTATAATTGAATTTTCTGCCAAAATAATGTTGGGCAAAATCAAACCAACGTTTAATAGTGCGCTTATTAAACCTAGCACAAAACCGACAACCAGTGACATCGTGGTCTGGGCCTAGGCATGGAATACAATAAGAATGGAAATCCTTAGGAGTATTTGCTTCCCACAAGAAATACAGTTATTAACTTTTACCGACATCGGTCTGAGGCAAGCAAAAGTTTCCCCAATGGGGTACTTAGCTTTGTAGAAAACTTTGGTTCTGGATTCGGAATGAAAATCTCAGGAGTCGGCCGACTAGCACATGCGAACTGCTTTTGCTTCGGGCACCGCGCGGCAAGAAAGACTGAAGAAAATGGCGTCGGTTGCATCTTATATATCCCTGTCGCACTGACGTCAGGGAGGAGGCGACAGCAGCTGACGCTGGACCAAGACTTTGGAACTCAGGCCGACTGGGGAACCGCCTGATGGCAGGATAACCCAAGTGTAATGACTGCAGCAGTGTAACACGATGAACATCATGTAAACTAATACAAAAAACAATACTATAAAACGTATCATCAAAGGACTGCACTAAACTCCAACTTTTCACTCTGACTGTGTGTTCTCAATGGAGCCAAAAATCCTGTAAGAAGTTCAAAACAATCATCACCTCATACAAAGACATAACATAATAACAATGGCTTCTGTAGCAAATTTCTACACTGAAATTACAACCCCTTCAGGATTAATAACATGGATAGTAACTGTATCCCTCCAGAATTCAACTCAGCAAGGCCTTACTATGTCTAAGAAATTCTCTATCACAGCTCAAAAAATAATTTCCTTAGTTACAGCAATTTGTTCACCCAATACTTCTGGCACAGTAGTCCACAATGAATTTTTAAAGTCTGCCAATTTATTACAGTCTCAAAAAATATGTTCCCAATTAATTCTTTCTTCCCCATCACACCTCCCAACATTTGCAATCTACCTGAGGAAACATTCTTTGAATCTGTATGGGGTATTAAAATATGTGCAAACAATTCCAAGCAAAAATCCTAAATCTTCTAGACGTTTTTTTTTCATATTTGGGAGCCATACATATATCGTCCCTTTGTTTCTTTGTGAATTGCTAGTCCAATCTGTCTTTCCAATCCTTTCAAACCTCCATGATGAATGGCATGCATTACAGTCTTTACGCAGCAATAGACTAATTAATATCAAAGCTGCCGATAAAGGGGGAGGGATTGTATTAATGGATGCTAATATATATAATGAAATCATGATTGATATGCTTAGTGATAATTTAACCTATACTGAAATAGATCATATGAAGGTAGAGAAAATTATTAATAACATACATGACAACCTTTATGACATGCTAATGTGTAGGCAAATTGACAAAGATCTATATTCTTATCTTTTGATAAAGTTACCTTGTATACCCCATATTAAGGGCTTACCGAAAATTCATAAGAATACATTTCCCCCACCAATGAGACCCATAGTTGTTGGTGAGGGTTGGGTAACTGAAAGTTTATCTATATATTTAGAAAAGAAGTTGAATCAAGTGGTGCAAACCAATCCATATATCCTTAGAGATACTTACCAACTTATAGAGACATTAGATTCTATGTTTATTGAAGGCATACCAGAAAGCTGCATTTTAGTAAGTCTTGATGTTAAGAATTTATTTACATTTATTCCAAACGAGTATGGTATACAAGCTATTTATGAACTTTTGAGTATGACCACTAATTTTACTAATAATGACATCAGTTTATTAGGCACATTACTTGATATGGTCCTTAATAATAACATCTTTATGTTTCAGAACAAGATATATATACAAAAATGGGGGGTAGCTATGGGTACCCCCTGTGTGAATACTTACACAAACCTTGTAGTACATCAATGGGAGAGAACCCACTTGTTAAATAGCAGCTTTTTTAACAGTGTCCTGTTGTATAGAAGATTTGTGGACGACATACTACTGTTCTGGGATGATACTTTATAGATAGGTTGAGAGAGTTTATACAATATCTTGAGTCTACGACGGAGTTTTTGAGGTTCACCTGTACTCATTCTTATAATAGTATTGATTTTTTGGACATTACAATTAAGAAAGATTCGAGTAATAATATCATGACAACATTATATAGAAAGTCATGCTGGAAGAATAACCTACTTCATTATAACAGTATGCACCCTAGGTTTATCTTTCCAAACATAGTGAAATTTCAATTAATTAGACTTTCTAGACTTTGTAAAGATATGGATCAACGTATAGAGGAAGTTAATCACTTAGAATGTCTATTTATAGAAAGAGGTTACAATAAGGAATTAATAAAACATAATAAAGAAATAATTTCACAACAAATAGTGACATCCTCTAGAACAACCAGGTATTGTAATTCAACCCAGACAGTAGCTAAAAAGAAAGTTGCTATAATAACTAGGTTTACACATGATAACAAGGACATTGTTAATATTATATCCAGAAACTGGCATGTCTTGACAATAGATCATGATATACGAGATATAGTGGGTCAGAAACCCAGTTTTGTCTATAAGAATAGTAAGAATCTTAAAAGACTCCTTTGTATGGATAAGGATACATATGAACCAATAGAGATACATGCTTTAGAGAATAATGGAACATTTCCATGTAATAAATGCAATATGTGTAACATGATTACCAGTGAAGAGGAATATAGTCATCCTACTTTGAACTATAAATTTATACCTAGGTTTCATGCAACATGTAATGATTATAATTTGATATATTTAGCAGACTGCTTATTATGCAATGCATTTTATGTAGGCATGACAACGAGAAAATTCAAAGTTAGGCTCTATAATCATAAATATGATATAAGGAGACAAGATGAACGTAATGCATTAACAAGACACATAATAGCTTTTCCAGGACACAATTTTAGATTTAGGGTATTACAGAAAGTTAGAATAAGCAAAAAAGGTGGATACAGGATGAATAGTTTGGAAAGAATAGAATTAGAATGGATTTTTAAATTATGTGCACACCATGAACCAGGTTTAAATCAATTTATTAGCATCAAGCCTGTTTTAGAAGGACGTAGACTAAAATAAGCAAAGAACGTCCTTGTTTCATGATTGAATATCTATTTTTATATGTATATATATATATATATATATATATATATATATATATATTCATTCCATATTAAATAATTATTTATTAAATATTAGGTGTAATGAATGAAGTGGATATATATATATATATATATATATATATATATATATATATATATATTTATTTTGATATTTATGTTGATGTTTTTACATACATAAATATAAATATTTGCATTTATATATGCTATATAAAAATTTTAGTCAAGGTTTAGCGTTGTATATCTATTAACATGCAAATTAACTATTTACATATCTTAATGTAATTTTAAATATTGTATTGTTTTTTGATTCATTCACATCACAATCAAAACATCTGTCCTTACATGTCCTATATATATAAAAATGTCAGCTAAGGTTTAGCTTTCTATATTTATTTATATGCAAATTAATTATTTACATATCTGAAGATAGTTTTAAATATAGCATAGTTACTTATTAAGTGTACGTTTTTTGAGTAATTTAGATTTGTTATAGCTATATGCACATATGTTTCCTGTTTTTCTTTTGTTATCAGGAAATGCCTATATATGGGTTATTGAATACATTTGATGTTTTTAATTGAATAATTACTAGCTTGATTTTAATTGGTAACACTATTTAAGGACACATAATGAAAAAGAAATTAGATCTGATGAAGCGTACTAGTGGTGTACGTGAAAGCGCTTATCCTGTTTTACCTCAATCTAAATAACCTCTACATAGAATATACGTTTTGGTGGTCCTTCGAAGTTTTGTTTGTATATTGCTGCAGCTTGGTTTTTACTTGGAAGGATCTTTGGGTGACTTTCCATTCTATTTCTACTGCACATTGCAAAGTGTGTTTTCCCACTTGTTCAGCTGCATGCAATAAATCCTGCATTTCCTTTAAATTAGGAGGATCTGAATCTGGAAGCATTTTTTGTAAAACTGCTGATATTTTAACATGTGAAACTGGCAATTTAAGGCCCTCATTGCTAAAGTTGCAGACGTATATACTTTCTTCCCCCATCTGTCCAATGCTCTGACATATCTGTCAGAGGGGACTGGATTCTTTGTTGATGAGGCCTTAACCCCTTTGGGTCCCTGCGAAATAGTTTCAGGGTCGGCAACAGGGCTTTTATAAAGAAGTTTGTGCGAGTCAGGGATTCTGTAGTATCTGTCAGGCTTAACTGGGGCTGGAGGTAAAGAATCAGGATTTAAGCTGGATTCAGCATACACATCATCCACTATATCTAACACTGGCAGAATAGCAAGGGGTCTCTGTTGAGGTAATAAAAGGAAGTCTCTGAGCCTTTTCTTGGATTCTGAGTAATCCTGGCCTTCCCAATGGAAATGCTCCCTCATGGTATGTAAGGTTTCACCAAAGGAGTAGTCCTAAGGTGGACAGGCTGATGGAATTGATTCCTCAGCATCAGAATCCTCATACGGGGGTAAGGAGTATCCTAGGTCTGAGGATGAATCTGAAGAGATGGATACCTGGTCGGATGAGTCATAGTCTGCATCCAGTCTTGGTCTTTTATCAGGAGGGGCATGGGAACCCTTGATCAGAGTGATTAGGTCTTCGGCCATTTTGAGCATTTGTTTCTTGGGCATGGAGGCCTGTTCTGGAGAATGCTGTATTTGTTTCTTTGTTTTTAAAGCAGGTTTAGACTTAGCAGAAGATTTAATGCTTAACTGGGAAGGTCTGAAAACACCCTCTGAGGCTGCGGGTTGTTCAACTACTCCATAACCCTCTGAAGGGGTAGTTTCGGTAGTCTGAATAACTTGTGCGTTCAAAGGCCCAGCCATCTCCACGTGGGAGTCAGAGGCGGCCTGTGGTTCTACAGAAACGGTTGTCAGGGGTTGCGAAGGCGCCTCGCTGAAAACCGGAGAACCAGTGACTGGCCTAGAAGAGGCGTCGTCGTCAGTTTTGGGCCTCGGATGCCTATCCTTGTCTTTGCGCTTTTTATGTATTCCGGTCATCAGAAGTTCCGACGGCATGGTATAATTGAATTTTCTGCCAAAATAATGTTGGGCAAAATCAAACCAACGTTTAATAGTGCGCTTATTAAACCTAGCACAAAACCGACAACCAGTGACATCGTGGTCTGGGTCTAGGCATGGAATACAATAAGAATGGAAATCCTTAGGAGGTATTTGCTTCCCACAAGAAATACAGTTATTAACTTTTACCGACATCGGTCTGAGGCAAGCAAAAGTTTCCCCAATGGGGTACTTAGCTTTGTAGAAAACTTCGGTTCTGGATTCGGAATGAAAATCTCAGGAGTCGGCCGACTGGCACATGCGAACTGCTTTTGCTTCGGGCACCGCGCAGCAAGAAAGACTGAAGAAAATGGCGTTGGTTGCATCTTATATATCCCTGTCGCACTGATGTCAGGGAGGAGGCGACAGCAGCTGACGCTGGACCAACACTTTGGAACTCAGGCCGACTGGGGAACCGCCTGATGGCAGGATAACCCAAGTGTAATGACTGCAGCAGTGTAACACGATGAACATCATGTAAACTAATACAAAAAACAATACTATAAAACGTATCATCAAAGGACTGCACTAAACTCCAACTTTTCACTCTGACTGTGTGTTCTCAATGGAGCCAAAAATCCTGTAAAAAGTTCAAAACAATCATCACCTCATACAAAGACATAACATAATAACAATGGCTTCTGTAGCAACTTTCTACACTGAAATTACAATCCCTTCAGGATTAATAACATGGATAGTAACTGTATCCCTCCAGAATTCAACTCAGCAAGGCCTTACTATGTCTAAGAAATTCTCTATCACAGCTCAAAAACTAATTTTCATAGTTACACCAATTTTTTCACCCAGTATTTCTGACAGAGTAGTCTACAATGAATTTTTAAAGTCTGCCAATTTATTACAGTCTCAAAAAATATGTTCCCAATTAATTCTTTCTTCCCCATCACACCTCCAACATTTGCAATCTACCTGAGGAAACATTCTTTGAATCTGTATGGGGTATTAAAATATGTGCAAACAATTCCAAGCAAAAATCCTAAATCTTCTAGACTTTTTTTTTGCATATTTGGGAGCCATACATATATCGTCCCTTTGTTTCTTTGTGAATTGCTAGTCCAATCTGTCTTTCCAATCCTCTCAAACCTCCTCCGGTGCCTATAATTATGCAGTATTTTATATGCCCTGCTAGTTATCCCCCCACACATTCACTGCTAATTATAAATACTAACTCTGAGATCGCACAATCCCCATGGAAAGGAAATATTTCCCTACTCAGGAGTCATCGATCTCACACACCAGGAGGTGTTTAGGAGAGATGGCAGTGCAGCTTTTAACCAGATTGTTTAATGAAATCTTGGAAAGTGGGGGGATGCCTGAGGAGTGGAGAAGTGTTTTGGTACCAATTTTTAAGAACAAGGGTGATGAGTAGAGCTGTAGTAACTACAGAGGGATAAAATTGATCAGTCACAGCATGAAGTTATGGGAAAGAGTAGTGGAAGCTAGGTTAAGAAGGGAGACAATGATTAATGAGCAGCAGTATGGTTTCATTCCGGTAAAGATCACTACAGAAGCGATGTTTGCCCTGAGAGTGCTGATGGAAAAATATAGAGAAGGTCAGAAGGAGTTGCATTATGTCTTTGTGGACTTAGAGAAACCAAATGACAGGATGCCTAGACAGAAGTTGTGGTACTGTATAAGGAAATCGCGAGTGGCAAAGAAATATGTAAGAGTGGTACAGGACATGTACGAGGATACTGTGACAGTGGTGAAGTCTGCGGTGGGAGTTATAGATGCGTTTAAGGTGGAGGAGGAATTACATCAAGGATCAGCTCTGAGCCCTTTCTTATTTGCAATGGTGATGGACAGGTTGACAGACGAGATCAGGCAGAAGTCCCCATGGACTATGATGTTTGTGGATGACACTGTGATCCCGCAGGGAGAATAGAGAACAGGTTGAGGAGACCCCTGGAGAGGTGGAGAAATGCTCTAGAGAGGAGTGGAATGAAAGTCAGCAGGACTAAGACAGAATATATGTGTATGAATGAGAGGGAGGACAGAAGAATGGTGAGGATGCAGTGAGTAGAGGTGGCAAAGGTGGATGAGTTTAAATACTTGGGATCAACAGTTCAGAGTAATGGTGAGTGTGGAAGAACAGTGAAGAAGAGAGTACAGGCACGGTAGAGTGGGTGGAGAAGAGTGTCAGTGAGTGATTTGTTTCAGACGGGTACCAGTAAGAGTCAAAGGGAAGGTCTACAAGAGGGTAGTGAGACCAGGTATGTTACATAGGTTGGAAATGGTGGCATTGACAAAAAGGCAGGAGCCAGAGCTGGAGGTTGCAAAGTTAAAGATGTTAAGATTTGCACTGGGTGCGACAAGGATGGGCAGGATTAGGAATCAGTATATTAGAAGGACAGCTCAGGTTGGATGGTTTGGGGACAAAGCCAGAGAGGTGAGATTGCACTGGTTTAGACATGTGCTGAGGAGGGATGTTGGGTATATTAGGAAAAGGATGCTAAGGATGGAGCTGCCAGGTAAGAGGGAAAGAGGAAGGCCTAAGATAAGGTTTCTGGATGTGGCGAGACAGGACTTGGTTTGGCCGCAGTGGTGCAGTGGTTAGCATTATCACCTCACAGCAAGAGGTTATTCTTTTGATTCTCGGCTGGAACTCCTTCTGTGTGGAGTCTGCATGTCCTCCCCATGGTCGAGTGAGATTTAAAGACATCCAGGTAGGTGCGTGCATGTGTGTGCATTCCGTGATGGTTGGGTGCCAGGCTGGCAACTCGACACCGTAAAAATGCCACTGCCAATTAATCTGCGGACCGGTGATCCACAGTAGCGACCCCTAACTGGGAAAAGCCGAATGGCATTTTTTGAGAGAGGATACGCAGGTGGTTGTTGTGATTGAGCAAGATGCAGAGGACAGAAAGAAATGGAAACAGATGATCCGCTGTGGTGGCCATAACGGGAACAGCTGAAAGAAGATATATTAGTTTTATATATATATATATATATATATATATATATATATATATATATATATATATTTTTTTTTTATTTTATTTTATATATATATTTTAGTTTATATATATATACACACACACACACACAAACATAGATATACACACACACACACCAAAACAATTAAGTCTAGCACTAACAAGGAAAATGAAAAACTCTATTCACAAAAGTCAGAATGTTCAGAAGAGAAAAATCCATCAGCAAACTGCAGTGCCCCCACACTAACACAGCGTCTTTAATGCATGATAAAAGTAAAACACCAAAAATATGCATTTAAATAGTAAATTAAATCAAAACAATTAAGTCTAGCACTAACAAGGAAAATGAAAAACTCTTTATTCACAAAAGTCAGAATGTTCAGAAGAGAAGAATCCATCAGCAAACTGCAGTGTCTTCACTAACACAGCATCTTTAGTGCATGATAAAAGTAAAACACCAAAAATATGATTTTTAAATAGTAAATTAATACACACTGTGTCCCAAATTGATTAATCATTTAAAGAGGCAAAAGACACACCTAACTGTAATACACACCATCAATGTTAATATCAAAATATTGCTGTTTTTTATATTAGAAACTATTCATGCTAACAAATTTAATAAAGAACTAAATCAATTATTTCCAAAAATAAGTGAATAAATGAATAAAAATATATAAAAAATAATAAAACCATCTGGAAACATATTAAATAAATTGAGTCCTGGGCTATACATAACCCCTTAAGAACCCAACTTGTTTCTTTTATCAAGTATTTTTTGCCAACAAGCTTTATCAAGTTTCGCTATTAATCTCCTCTATTCCAATTGTGTGTGTGTGTGTGTGTGTGTGTGTGTGTGTGTGCATATGTGTGATACACACACACACACACACACACAGTCAGAAAGAGAAAGGGATACTGAAACAGGAGTGGGCCCAATAAGATGCCCTGGGATACTGTGCTGGTCATTGGTCTCTTGGTGAAGGTGGTGTCACTGATCCTGACTTCTTGGGTCCTATATGTGAGCCAGCTAGCAATCCAGTGAGTTATATTGGGATTTATGCCTAGTTCTGAGCGTTTGACAATACCTGAGTAGGGTATTGTATCAAACAGCTTGGCTAGGTCAAGGTAAATGGTATACACTAATTTCTCTTCATCTATAGCCATGGTGACCCTCTCAAAGATGTTAGCAGGTTAAGTAAGCAAGACCTTCCCTTAATGAAGCTAGACTGGAATGGGTCCAGTGTCTGTAGTTCGACAATGTCCTTGTTGATCACTTCCATGATAATTCGTTCCATGGCTTTGCATATAAAACTTGTCAGACTGATGGGTCTTGTAGTTCCTGGGGTCAGCTGATTGTCCACACTTATGAAGAAAGATAACTGTTGTGACCCTCCATTCACCTGGCAAGTAACCTTTTTTGAGGCTGTAGTTCAACTGTGCTTCAAGTGATGCTGTTAGGTCATATGTTTTATGCTATTTAGGAGGCAACTGGGGATATTGTCAGGGCCCAATTAAGCACTGTTTTTAGCCTTAGTGCTCCCTGCTAATAACTAGGGGATATGCTAGAAGAGACTTTACAGGGAACAGTGCGACGTGAACCTAGAGCTAGATTGATCAGCCAAGTAGATTTGCTATGCCACCATGGTCAGTAAAGGTTGTGGAATTTGCCACCAGTTCTGCACACTGTTGAGTATTACCTTTAAGGTTCCTGACATAGCTGAAGAAAGCTTTGTGTCTATCCTTAGCCAGGGAGGCTATCTTGACCTTATAACTGGTACTGTAGGACTTCATTTGACCTCTTAGTTTCTTCTTTAGCTGAATCAGAGACCTCTGAGTCTCAAGTTGCTCTTTGTGATTTTGGCCATGACTTTCTTTTGTTATATAGCCCATTAAGGTAAGGATTCTACCAGCATTGTTTATTTTTGGTGTTAGGTCTCAGCTTACCTCAGTCAGCCTCAATGCAGCCATTCACATGTTTGTGCAGTGTTTCTGTAAATAATTATGCATAGGTAGGTGTGTGCTCTGGGTTTAGGGGAGCACTGAATTTTGACAAATTGTCACTCACTAGGATGCAGTTTGTTTTAGAATAGTTCCTAACAGTTCATACGTGTATACTAGGCTAACTACCACTAGGGCACTTGTAAGCCTAGCCATGCAACCCAAATGTGACCCACAAATTTGATTTATATAGGTATGATATACTGACTGCCTAAGTCCATCAGAGATACAGAAGCCAAACCAGTGGTGAATTTCCCATTACCCATCCACTAGTCCAAGTTGCCCTTAAAAAGTGCTAGTGAGGAACTTTGCTCAACATGGATGGGGAGCCTGTTGCCAAGAATGGGAATTCTCTGAGAAACCATCTCTCTCTCTCTCCAACATGTCCTATTTATGTTACATGCAGCATTTACTTCTTTTAATCTAGTAGTTCTGATGCTGTTTGTTTTGCAGATGTGAAAAAGGTTCATCAAAACAGGGTCAAGTGATTTTCTGCATGTCAGGCAAAGATCACCTCTCAGAAGTCTGTATGATACTGAATAAAGAGACAGGGCTTTGAGGCGATCAGCATAAGACATTGTATTTACTCCCTGTTCTCTTTTTGTAAGGAACCTTTGTGAATGTTCAAATTGCTGCATGTGTCTGGTCAGGTACATACCAAAGGGGGTATTATACTTTACGATGGGTCTGATGAGGGCCGAGTACAGTGGTATGACAACCTCCCTGGACCTAGATGCCATGCCCTTGCTTATAAGTTGAGCAACATAGAAGGATTTTCTTACTACCTTGGACACATATTGGTCAAAGGTTAGGTTACTATCTACATGTGTTCCCAAATCCCTTACTAGTGAATCAACTTTTAAGGGTGTTTTATTGATGGTGTTACCCAGAGTGGTAGACTTCCCAAAAGGTACTATAATGTACTTCTTGATATCAAGTTTTAAGCCATGGCTTTGGCACCAAGTGTTTGTCTGTATTAGACCTTCCTGAATGGTGTTCTCATCTTGGGGGATTCAATGACTGCTCCCAGTTTGCAATCATCTGCAAACATGGCCACACAAAGGCCTTTGATATCAGCTTTGATATCCAAGAAGTAGATGCCAAAGAGGAGTGGGCCCATCACACAGCCCTGGGGACTCCACTGGTGATCGGCCTCTTTGTGGAGGTAACCTCACCGATTCTAACCTCCTGGGTTATATCAGAGAGCCAGCTAGCTATCCATCATGTTATAAAGGAGTGTATACCTAGTTCCATAATTTTGTAGACAATAACCAAGTTGAGTATTGTATAAAATGCTTTAGACAGATCTAGGTAGGCAGTATGCATGTTTTCCCCTCATTCAATTCCTTAGTAACCTTTTCAAAGCAATCCACCAGATTCAGTAAGCATGCCCTTCTCCTCTGACAAAGCCAAACTGGGAAAGATCCATTGTCTGTAGGTCTCCTATGTCCTTGTTGATAATGTATGTGATAATTCTTTTCATGACTTTGCAAACAAGACTACTCAGATTAATGGGTATATGGTTTCCAGGATCTGCTGAAGGTCCTTCCTTATGAAGGGGGTTGACCACTGCAGTCCTCCATTTATATGGCACAAAGCCTTTTTTAAGACTACAGTTAAATAATGATTGCAGGGGGCCTGATAAGTCATATTTTAGACTAT
Source organism: Protopterus annectens (assembly GCF_019279795.1). Taxonomy (NCBI): domain Eukaryota; kingdom Metazoa; phylum Chordata; order Ceratodontiformes; family Protopteridae; genus Protopterus; species Protopterus annectens. Next base: position 1,557,839,558 of record NC_056737.1, on the reverse strand, counting down.
GTAGGAGGCATCCAGAGATGTTACTGGGGCCTTTTGAGGCCTTGTTCTTGGCTTCAGTGAGTGCATCCAGCACATACACCCTAGTTATAGCTGGAGGGGTTATGTTTGAGGGTATTTTTAGTGGGATGGTTGAGGGTAAAGTTGGAACTGAATTTGTGCATTAAAAGGTTAGCTATATTGCCAGGGTCAGTGAACATGGAACCAGTAATGTTCATCACATTACTGTGTGCTGCTCTTGAGGTTTCTGACATAGCTGCAGAAGGTCTTCTGGTTATTTTTCACCAGAAAGGCAATCTTAACCTCAAATTTGGCTTTGCTTGACCTAATTAGCCCTTCTAGTTGCCTATTTACTTTGCTGAGAAAGTTTCTGTTTTTATAGGATTTACCCTTCCTAATTTTTACCATATATTTTTTCTTTTTTTGCATATCCTACTTAATTTGGGATGCCACCAGAGTGGTTTATTTACAGGGTTAGTCCTGGGCTGGCTTCTCACAGGTATAATAACAATTATGCAGCCATTGGCATGGCTGTACAGAGTTTCTGAGAACAATTCAGCATAGGTTGCTGTGTTCTCTGGGTTTGGAGGGGCAGTGAATTTTGCCAATCTATCACTTAATAAAAGGTAGTTTTGCCTTGGAATACTTTCTAACTCTTACTGGCTTAATTGTGCTTTCTGGTTTGATTTTTATTTCATGGGAGGCAGTTTTGTGGTCCAGCCTCAATGATGAGGATGTAACACAGGGGGTGCAATGCTCTCTCATACTGGTGAGTAATAGGTCCAATATGTTTTATCCTCTTGGCTGGAGAGTGGACTATTTGGTCCAGGGTGTTTATGTTGATAAAAGTCTAAGAAATGTGCCTGTGAGTTAGAGGCAATGTATATTTCCCAGTCTATAGAGAGTATTCAAAGCCTCCCATGAATACAGTATTTTGTTGGATGGTGAGTGCCTCTAGTAAGCCTAGGTAAGAGTTGTGAGTTTTGTGGGTCACATATGGTACCTGTAGCGGGCCGAAGGACATGGTACAGAACCTTGTCTATGGAAATTTGGACATGGATGAACTCCAAGGCATCATCCTATTTAACCATCCAAGAGTTGAATTTGTTGCTAATGTAGATCAAGGCGGCACCACCACCATTAGTCTCTGTCTGTGCTGATGCTGGTCTAAATGTGTGGAAAGCACTGCAGCCTTGCACTGCCAGAATGCTTTCTGCATTTTTAAACCAAGTCTTGATAACAGCACAGATGTCCACTGCTGTTTTTTTACTGCATTGTTTTAGTATGTAATAAGAGAGAATAGTATGTATTGCATGAAGTGAGGCATGTAGCTATACAAAAAGGAATTTGTTAACCTGACTCCTCCAGGCTAAAAGTGTGTTGTTGCTAGAGCAGGTTTGAAACATCCAAGGTCAGAAATAAGACCCTTTGGAAGCAGGGTAATCATGTATAGGAAGGTGTTCACGTGAAATCTAAAGCGAAAATCACGAGGGATGAGAACATTTGCAAAGTTTTCTATAGGACACAGTTGTTATAACGTCATGAAATTGCATGAGCAGTTTGATAAGAAAATGTATAAAATTACAGTTTTTGTATGTAAAGTGAGAATGCTTCATCAAGAATTAAGACCAACTCCCAGCATTGTAAGAATAAAATTTCGGTTAGCACATCCTGAAGTGTTATTCCTGACTAAAGGCATACAAGGTAAATTCTTAATGTTATTCATTTATGACTTTAACAATTTGGTGCCGTTCCCTGGATCTGAACTTTGGTATTGCTGCAGGGCAGTTCTGGAATAGGGCCCATCACAGACTTTTTGTGAATTCCACACTGCTTTGTATGGAATAGGTTCATATGTTGGTACTAGGCTATCAGCCCTCGGGCCTATACAAGCCTAGCCATAACAATTCCCTGGATATTTCTTCCCACACTATTTACTTCCCTGGACCCCTGTCTAGCAGGGCGACTGACGTGATCTCCGCGGTGAATTTCCTTTCTCCCATCCAGTCATCAAGGTTCCTTTTGAAGAGGGCCAAAGAGACATTCTGCTTGACATGTATGGGCAGTCTATTCCAGAGTCTCTGGGTCAGGAACCTATCCCTACAGCATGTTTTGTTTATTGTGATGACAAGGTTTAGATCCCTGGAGCATGTGGCTCTGAGGGATTGGGATTTCTTTAAGTGTAGCATGTCCAACAGCTCTGGGTTTGACATGGCATTGTATGTTAAGCAGAGATCGCCTCTGAGTAGACGATTTGCAACAGAGTATAGCTGGAGTTTTTTAAGGCGGTCAGCGTAGGGCATCTGCTTTAGGCCTGTGATTCTTTTAGTGAGGTATTTCTGTGGCCTTTCCAGTTGTTGCAGATGTCTTGAGAGGTACATACCAAACGGGGCATTGTATTCTATAATGGGTCTAATGAGGGATGAGTACAGTGGGACAATGCCCTTTTTTCTGGATGAAAAGCCCTTAGTGATGAGGTGTGCCACACAGAAGGATTTCCTGACTGTTGTGGTGATGTAGTTATCGAAGGTGAGACCACAGTCCACCTGTATTCCTAGTCTCTTATCACATTTTCGGTGTTTAGTGTACTGCCACCTATGTGGTATTTCACGGGTACATGTTTTTCCCAAAGGGGATAACTATACATTTCTTGGCATTGAGCTTGAGCCCATGGCTCTGGCACCAAGCATCTGTTTCTGTAAGGCCCTTTTGTAGAGTATCCACATCATTTGGGGATTCAATAATGGCTCCCAGTTTGCAGTCATCTGTGAACTTTGTTAGCCAGAGTCCCTTAGTGTTGGCCTGTACTTCAGAGAAACAGATGCCAAACAAGAGCGGTCCCAGGACTGAACCCTGAGGTACTCCACTTGTCTGAAGCTGGATTTGGAGGTGGCTACTTTTACAGTGTGGGTTCTGTCAGTAAGCCAGTTGGCAACCCACCGAGTGACGTAGGGATTAATGCCCAGCTTAGTACGTCTATCTATGATTCCAGAGTGAGGGATGGTGTCAAAGGCCTTGGCGAGGTCCAGACAGGCTGTGTGGACCGCCTTACCCTCATCCACGGCTCTGGAGACTGATTTGAAGAAGTCAATCAGATTAAGGAGACAAGATCGGCCCTTCACAAACCCAAACTGGGTGGGGTCCAGTGTTTGAAGGTTGCCAGTGTCTTTGTTTATAAATTCCATGATAATGTGTTCCATGGCCTTGCAGATCAAGCTCATCAGACTGATGGAGCAGTAGTTCCCGGGATCAAAGGTGGATCCCTCCTTGTGGAGTGGGATAACTGTAGCTGTGCGCCACTCAGTGGGCATGAAACCTGAGGTAAGGCTATGATTAAAAATGACACTTAGGTGAGGTAGCCAGTTCATTTTGTAGTCCATGTAGTACACAGCCCGGGATGTCATCTAGTCCCATGGATGCTGTATTCTTAGCTTTGGAGAGTGCGTTTTTTACCTGTGTGGCCATTACCACAATTTGGCAATCTTCCAGTATTGAGACGGGCCATTTAGGGGGTGAATTTGGCTCTGAATTGACCTGCCAGGATATTGGCAATATCCTTGGGATCAGTATATTTAATGCCATTCTGTTGTAGCTCAGAGCAGATCTGGGCATTGCCATTTAGATTCTTGACATAATTATAGAATGCCTTGTGGTTGTCTTTGGAATCTTTGGCAGTTTTACTTTCGTAACTAGCTTTGGAGGATTTTATGAGGGATCTTAGCTTCTTACAGAGGCTGGTAAGGGAGGTTTTTTTTGCATCTGGGGATTTTCCTCTTTTCTGCAACAGTTTCTTCCTTTTGTTGGAAAGTTTGTTTATGGCAGGGGACCACCAGATTGGCTTCCTTTTCTTGGAGGAGGGCATCTTGGTTCTATTTGTGATGGTACAATTCATGCATGAGTGGATGTGCTCGTACAGTGCCTTAGTGTAGTATTCAGCAGTCGAACTTTCACTTCCCGTCTGCATAGGTGTCATGAAATTTGTCACTTCTGACTTGAGTAGCATGAAGCTGGCTTTGGAGAAGTTTTTTATGGACATTTCCTTACTGGGGGTGGGGGTGGGATGTGGATGTTAAGGGTGATTAGCTTATGGCCAGACCTGACCAACAAGGGTTGACCATAGGTGTAAAGCATCGATTTCTCATGTTGGTAATGACCAGGTCTAGGATATTGGAGCCCCTGGTGGGATTAGTTTATCCAGGGCATTGAAATTTATGAATTCCAAGAACCATTGGGCAAAGGTGTTGGTACATGAGTAGTTTTCCCAGTTAATGGCAGAGTAGTCGAAATCACCCAGTATTAGGGTGTTTGGTTGTATCTTAATATTTTCCAGTATGTTTAGAAAGGTATAGTGAGAATCTTGGGGCATAGTGGAGGGATCTGTATCAAGCTACATTTTTGATTGCAGTCTTACCTAGTGTTAGTTGCACCTGAAGAATTTCAGACGCATTGTGTTGGGCAACTAGCCTGGTGGTGTGAATATCCTTGGTGAATATGGACACTCCTCCACCTTTAGTGTTTCGGTCCTGGTTTGGTGGCCGAAAAGTGTGCTAAGAGTTGTAGCCTGGTATTGCAGGGGTGCTCTCTGTACACTTGAACCAGGTCTCAGTTTCTGCACAGATATCGATGTTCTCCATTTTTAGGAGTGCCTCGAGACAGTGCATTTTGAGGTTTAGACATCTAGCATTGAGTAGCATTACCTTCAGAATTTGCATGCTTGTACCTGTTACGGTGGTGGTTTTGTCATTTGAACTTTGCATAAAAAAGGCACTATAGGGGTGCAAGAGACTTAGCCAGTAACCTGAATCCCAGGGGCAACAGGTGCAGACCATCTCTGGCAAAGCATTGTGGTCTGTCGATCATGTCATCCCAGGCAGACAGATACTGGATCCCCTTTGAATGACACCAGAAGCTTAGTCAATTATTGAAGTCAATCATTTTGTCCTTATATTTTGGTATCATTCTGGGCAAAGGCTGGATGCTACTCAGGGCTAGGGTCATACCTGCCTGGGTCACATGATCCGAGAGCTCTTCCATGTCTCTTTTCGTGTAGTCCAGGGAGGTACGTCTCAAGTCATTCATTCCAACATGGACAATGACACAGTCATATTTGTACACGTTGTGGAATGACTTGAGTGCATGTGCTATGTGGCAGATCCTGGCACCAGACAGGCAGCTGACTGTAATTTTCTCCTTGTTCAGCCTGGTGAGTGGGACATCAGTGTGCCTGAGTACAGAGTCACCTATGACTAAAGTGTTAGGCATGTTGTCTTGCCTTAGGGGCTGTTGCTGGGTGGCACACTGGTGTTGTGAGCTATGTGACACTTTGGTTGTGATTGGTGTTTGTTTGCATTTCAGCTTCGGAGGTCCTTGTTACTTGGGCAGGTTACAGTTAAGGGCCTCCGCATATGTGGATTTAATGTTTTTATGTGTGGGTGTTGGCTGTGTGGGTATAGAAGGGCTATGTGTTGCTTGAGGTGTAATACGGTGTTAACCTTCTCCTCTTGACTGTCTAGCACAATCTTGGGTGGCGAGAGCTTTGCTTCCAGTTTAGCTATGTAAGTGCATCTCTTGCAGGTTGTACTGTTGGGTGGTAGGAGGACAGGGTTGTCTGTGTACATGAGGCAATTGCTGCATTGCCCCAGTATGCCCAGATTCATCAGGTGGACAGGAGAAATCACAGGAAGCTGACCCTTGGACATGCCTGGTTTGGTGCTTTTTTGTAAAGTACAGGAGCTGTTTTTCCCTGCCTTAGCAAGGTACTTTGCAATTATAGGCTGTTTAGTGCCTACGATTAATTTCTCCTTATTAACAAGGAGAGGGGAGTGCTTGTATCAGTTTAAGGCTTCCTCGTGCTTTCCAGCAGGTATTAGAGCAAGTCCTAGTCACGGGGATGCTTAAAGGTAAGATGAAAAAAAAATGGTTTATCCTAAACACTGCAGTGTGCACTAGATAAGTTAGATATGAAAGTAGGTAACTTAAGTTTTATCTGTCTAAACAGTTAAGTTTTAGTGGAGAGTCAATATTTTTAAAACAGCAAGATAGACTGAAAGGGGATGGTCACTTTTGTATTCTGGTACTATGGAATACAGTAGGATGGCCAATATATGTAAATAGTTGAAGGGGAGTGATTTCACAAAATTATAATTTTGTGCTTACTCACACAAGCCAGTGAAAGCAGAAAGGAAATGAGATATATGGTCAAATGAACACAGGAGGCAGGCAACTAGAAAGACAGTGGTATTTAAGAACACGACAGTAAACACGTGGGAGGGTGGAGGAAAAATTTCCGCCCGACTCACAAGAGACAGCTGTGGTCTATTTTGAAGTTTTAATATGCAGTTAAAAGCAGAATACAAGTAAAACACAAAGTAAAGAAAACAAATCACAGTATTCAAAATATAAAAAGGCAATAAAGTAATACAAAATACAACAAATAAAAAGCAAACTAAACTTTCCTTCACAGCAAAGTGTAGCAGAGTCTGTGTGAGCCTTTCTAGTAAAGCTCTGAAATGTTTTATTTTACCCCTTAAATAGAAGGCAGTTCCTAGCTCCCCCTCAGTTCACAAATGATTAACCTTAAGTGACCTCTTCTATCTTATGTATGAGTCCTTAATTGATCAGTTCCAATGTCTGCCTGACTCACAAGAGACAGAGCTGTGGTCTCTTTTGAAGTTTTAATATGCAGTTAAAAGCAGAATACAAGTAAAACACAATGTAAAGAAAACAAATCACAGCATTCAAAATATAAAAAGGCAATAAAGTAATACAAAATGCAACAAATACAAAGCAAACTAAACCTTTCCTTCACAGCAAGGTGTAGCAGAGTCTGGGTGAGCCTTTCTAGTAAGAGACTCAGATGTGCAGCTATTCAGGGTGTGCAAGTATACCAGCCTTGGCAAGGAAATTGTTTTGTAAGGGAAAAGGGTTGGTTTGTGTTTTTTTTTAATTCTCTCTTTTAGACAATTTTAACAAAATGTAGTATAAGTGCATGACTGTGTTTGTAGAATAAGTGCATAACTGCGTTTTTGTTTAACTGAGTGGTTATAAGATATACAAGTAATAGTGGAAGGACCCCACAGTAAATGAGTATAGTAAATGTATGTGCACATACAGTAAAGGACAAATTAACACAAGGAGGCGCCTTGTGTCGAGGGCAGTACACTCAGGCTTGAAAAGTAAGAAGCATGAGAGATGTTTTTTTTATTCTGTCAATATATGAATGTATGAGAGAAAGAAAACGTTAAAAGCTAAAAATAAAATTAAAACAAGTTCATGAGCCCACCGCATGATTGGGACGTAGACTGCAAAGTTGTAAAGTTAAAACAAATTCATGAGCCCACTATACAAGTTCATGAGCCCATATCATGATTGGGACATAGACTTTATACTGTTAAAACAAATTCATTAGCCTACCGCATGATAGGACATAGAGGTACGCGTTGCTAAAATAAATTCATAAGCCCAAAAGCACACTGGGAATTAACAGTGTGATAGTGTAAAAGTACCCTCAGGGGGTCCAAAAGAGTGGTCAGTTCTGGACACAGTACCTATCCACCCAGTTATCCTGACTGCAATGCTGGAGCTGTAACATTTGAGCTTGCGCAGGAACGAAAGCAAGGGGGTGCTGTGGGAAAAGGCTGGTTGAAACCTCTCCTCTGTTGCTGCACGGTGACAGACTTCCTACCCTTCCATCCCTGTATGGTGTGTGGATTACTACAGTTATTTTCTGTCTTCGGAATTGCCAGAATCCAGGAGTTGTAAGGTAAGCTTAACATTTTATTACTGATTTATAAAATAAGAAAAATGGGAGCAAAGATAAGCAAGCAAGATCAAATCCCTGAAAAGGGAACACCTGCATATTTTATGTATTTTAATTATGGGAAGGAAAGTTGTAAATATTTGCATGACTGATTTCAACTTACTAAGAATTGTGCCGGTGGGATATTTCCATTAAATGGAACTTATAAGACTAAATTGCTGACACTGAAAGGTATTTTGGAAGAAAAGAAAAGCAAAGTAAGTGGGGAACAAATGACAGCATTTTATTCTTGGTACAGTGAAGCACTTAAAAGGGAAAAGGACTCAGCATTAAGAGGTTTGCAGGATGTTAATAAGAAACAGTTGCAACAAGTAAAAGAGGTTAAAAAGGCAGTACAGACCAGTAAAACGGGATCCCTTTATCCTGTCTTAGCAGGTTTAGAACAAATGGAGGATAGCCAAAAAGCAGAAACTTCTGAAGAGTTTCTAGCTGACAGGTTCAGCGCAAACTTCTCTCACCCCTCCCCACCAAAAGGGCAAATATCTATCCCAGCAGAGTGCTGCCCCCCCTGACATCTCAGATGCTCAGGTAAGAGCCGCCCTCTCCAAAGCAAAAAACACAGCATCAATGGGACCAGACGGTGTCCCGGGCTGCGTCCTACATGAACTCCAAGAAGAGCTAAACCCAAACATAAAACTACTGTTCACTCTCAGCCTTACTACAGGATATGTACCCAAAGAGTGGTGTACAGCAACAGTGGTCCCTCTCCACAAAGGTGGTGCCTCAACGGATCCTGGAAACTATCGCCCCATAAGCCTGACTAGCTTGGTCTGCAAAGCTATGGAAAGGATCATCATGGACCTCATAAATAAAGATATTGGGGACCTACAGACACTGGATCCTACCCAGTTCGGCTTTGTTAAGGGCAGATCCTGCCTCTTAAACCTGGTCAATTTCTTTGAAACAGTCACCAAGGCCATTGACGATGGGAAGGTGGTCCACACAGCCTACCTGGACCTCACAAAAGCCTTCGATACAATACCCCACTCGGGCATTATAGATAAGCTCACCAGCTTAAATATAAACCCTATGTCACTAGATGGGTTGCAAACTGGCTCAAGGACAGAACCCACATGGTTAGAATTGCTGGAGTCATGTCAGACTCCAAACCAGTTACAAGTGGCGTCCCACAAGGCTCAGTCCTGGGACCTCTCTTGTTTGGTATATATTTCTCGGAGGTACAGGCCAACACAGAAGGACTGTGGCTGACCAAGTTCAGATGACTGCAAACTGGGTGCCATAATCGACTCTCCAGCCGACACAAGCATCCTCCAAAAGTGCCTCATAGAAACAGACAACTGGTGCCAGTGCCGTGGCCTCAAGCTAAGTGCCAAACAGTGTATATTCATCCCTTTGGCAAAAACAAAGTGCCCACAAATTACCACATAGGTGGTAATCCATTAAGTACAGAAGAAGTAATTAGGGACCTGGGGACCCAAGTTGATAGCAATCTCTCATTTGACAACCACGTGGCCAAAGTGGTTAGAAAAACATTTTATATAGCCCACCTAATCATGAAGGGATTCACATCTAGATCAGGGAGGTCATCGTGCCTCTTTACTCATCCCTCATCAGGCCCATAATTGAGTACAATGCCCCTTTTGGGATGTACCTTACCAGACACCTGCAGCAACTGGAAAGACCCCAAAAGTACCTCACCAAGAGGATCAAAGGGCTCAAACAGATGCCATATGCTGCCCGGTTAAAGAACTCCAGCTCTACACAGTGGCATACCGCCTGCTCAGAGGCGATCTGTGCCTGACGTATAAAGCCATGTCCAACCCGGAATTAATGGACATGCTGCACCTCAGAAAATCCAAATCCAATCGAGCTATGTGCTTGAGAGACTTGAACCTCAGCACTGAAATAAATAGGACATGCTGGAGGGACAGATTCATAACCCAGAGGCTCCCTTCGCTCTGGAATAAAATCCCAGTCCAGGTTAGGCAGAGTCCCTCATTGACTCTCTTCAAGAGGAATCTTGATGAGTGGATGGGAGATCGTAGGTTTACCCCGGGTATCACTTCTGTGTCACTGTTAGACAGAGGCACATTATACTAACCTCGAAAAAGGGCATAGCAAAATTAATTTAAAATGGGTGGCGAAAGCCAAACACACTCTGGCTAGGCTTATAAATGCCCTAGTGCAGATAGCCTAGTATGAACGTATGAACCTATAAGAGGATGATAATCCTCCAGTAGCTACTGCATCCCCCCACCCCCATATGCACCAGTACGGGTACCTCCTGTACAAGATTCCGTTGTTTCTCAGACTCCTACCTTTCGGTCCACTGTCCATTGGACACCCAGTTTACGTGATACTGCTACATCTCAGACTGATTCCCCTGTTCAATCTTCATCTTTTGAACAAGTATCTGCAGTCAAGGGGAGTTTTTCTTCCTATCCTTCTCAGACAGCTTCTACTTCCCCAACAGGGGCATTAGTATTTGGCACTCCTGTATCTTACCATACACGCTCACATGACAGAGTACAACAAGAAGAGATTACCTCTGCAGGGGATCTATTGGCACCTCTCAGGGAAATTTTGGGGGCTAACAATAGGGAACTTGTTCATCGTCCTTGGACCCCTGATGATTTGCATACTATGTCTAAAAATTGTCCAAATATTAGAGAAGATCCATTAAAATTCAAAGAAGAATTAAAAACTATAATAGAATGTTACAATCCTACTTTGACAGATTTAAATCAACTGCTGAGGGTAGTTACTTCAGATGAAATAAGAAAGCAGTTACTGGAAAAAACTGAAATAACAGATTTCACTTTCATAGGAAATACATTAATAGATAAACGAACAGCACTGTTAAACAAGATTACAGATGTGTGTCAGGTTAGGACTAACTGGTCTAAAATACAGGCATGTAAACAAAATAAAGGGGAAGCCCCTGCAGACTATTTGAGTCACCTTAAAACAGTATTTGCTAGACATTCAGGAATACCAGACCCAGAAGAGCAAGCTAAGCTAGCTATTGCAGCAGCCTTTATGCAGGTTCGGCAAGCCCCTGTACAAAATCAAATAAAGCAGGTGCTCATAGACTGGTAAGGAAAGGACTTAGAGTCTTTATTAAGTGCTACAAATCACTGTACAGAGTATCAGGAAAAATGAAGGAAGGATACTGAGCATAAGCTGTTAACTTTACAAATCAGGCAGCTGGAAAACCCAGGGGGTCGAGGTAGAAGCAGGGGAAGGGGTAGAGGAATTGCTAGAGGATTTAGCTAAAGTGCTGGTAGAAGGGAACAAGGCACAGCTGGTTGGCAACAACGAGCTGGCAGAGTCCCTCCAGCTTCATCTAATACATCTTGCTTTAACTGTGGAGAAGTAGGACATTGGAGAGGGGAATGCCCACACAGGCAAATGCAGAGAGCCCAAGATACTTGGATTGAGTGGCAACCAAATTATTATAATGCAGTTTTTCCTCCACCACCTCCTCAGACTGGAAGGAGTCAAGAAGCTCCATACTGACTAGGTCAAAAAAATAATACAGAAGTGAATCTTAACCCTCTACTGCCAATAGATCAAAAAGTAAAGTTTTGTACCTACCATAAATGTAGATGTTCGAGGATCCACATTGCTGCAGTCCTAACTATTGGGTAGTCCGCTGTCCAGTCGGCCCGAATACCAAAGTATATGGCTGACGTCGGTCAGGGCGCATTAGACTGGCGTCAGTACGTCAGGGTACTAATGCGCATGACCGACGTCATATCCTCAGTCTTTTCTTGCCCCAGATGTCAGAAGACCCTGAAAAGATAAGGCCAAAAACCAAAAACTCCCAACATACCTGCACCAAAATATATATATATACAAAATATACAAAATTAGCAGAATATAACCTCACCTACACAACCACCCCTAAACACAGAGGGGAAGGAGGGAGGGTAAATTGGACTGCAGCAATGTGGATCCTCGAACATCTACATTTATGGTAGGTACAAAACTGTACTATGTTCTTCATTCCACATTGCTGCAGTCCTAACTATTGGGTAGAATCCCAAAGCAGATGTAAGGGAGGCTGGCAAATCATAAGGAAGCAGGAACTGACAACATGCCCTGCAAAATAGCTGTGGCAAAACCAGCCCTAGACTTAGAGTAGAGAGGAAGGTGATAATGCTTAGAGAACGTATGCACTGAACTCCAAGTAGCTGCCTCCAAAATATCCTTAGTTGCCACCCCCCTCAGAAATGCTGTTGAAGTGGCAGTAGCCCTAGTGGAATGAGGCCTAATCCCGGCTGGAATCTCCTTGCCATGATGGGAATAACAAAATGCAATGCAACACCCAATCCATCTAGAAATAGTTTGTTTTGACACAGGCTTGCCCTGAGAACTCAAAGCAAAAGAAACAAACAACTGCTGAGACTGCCTAAAATCCTTAGTCCTGCTCAAATAATAACGCAATTGCCTGTGTACATCTAAAGTGTGCAAAATCTTTTCCCCTTTATTTTGGGGATCTGCATAAAAGTAGGCAAATGAATAGTTTGGTTTAAAGCCACACTAGAAACCACTTTAGGCATAAAGGAAGGATTAGTACGTAATGATACCCTATCCTTATGAAAAATCAAAAAGGCTCAACCGCCATAAGGGCCTGTAACTCAGAAACCCTTCTTGCAGAAGTAATGGCCAACAAAAAAGCAGTCTTCCATGACAAGTATTTCAGTTCAGCAGTAGCTGCAGGCTCAAAGGGTTGTAGAGTAAGTTTCTCCAACACAAAATTGAGATCCCAAGCAGGAGTAGGAGCTCTACGTGGGGGTCTTATATTCTTTGCCCCTCTAAGAAATTGCTTGAACAAAGGATGTGAAAACAATGGTGGGTCACAATCATAGTGAGCTGAAATTGCTGCAGCATGAATCTTAATGGAAGAAAGACAAACCTTTGTCCAGTAACTCAGTAAGATATTGAAGAGCCACACTCAAATTAGGCTCCGAAATCTTCAAATTCTTTGCTGCAGTCCAAAATAAAAATCTCTTCCATTTTTCTGCGTACACTTTCCTTGTACTAGGTCTTCTGGCTTCCATAATCACATTTAAAACTTGTTGAGGAAGTTGAGACCTGCTGTCTTTCAAAACAGAATATGCCAGGCTGTTAGATGAAGAGAGTGAAGCTTGACATTGAGCAGGCGGCCGTCCTTCTGAGACAACAGATGTGGAATCAAGGGTAAAGGCCATGGAGGCTTCTTTACCAGACTCCTCAGTAATGGGTACCAGTGCTGCCGAGGCCAATCTGGAGCTATTAAAATCATCCTTGGCTTGTCTTGTCTGACCTTTAGAAGCACCTTTGGAAGAAGAGGCAGAGGTGGAAACGCATACACATGAAGATTTTTCCAACTGAAAGAAAGAGCATCCACTTTCCAAGCTGTGTGATGAAACCTCTTTGTGCAAAACTTTGGCAGCTGGTGGTTTAGTGGAGAAGCGAACAGATCTATGTCTGGAGTTCCCCAGGACACTGTCAACTTTTGAAATACATGAAGATCCAGTTTCCACTCGTGGGGATCCATGATTTGTCTGCTTAACACATCTGCTAAGGAGTTCTGTGCTCGGCAGAAACCTTGCCTGAAGAGTTAGTTGCAAGCTGGCAGTCTCCCTTAAAATCATTGCTTGCCTGCACAATGGGTAAGAATGTGTTGCCCCTTGTTTGTTGATGTACCACATGACAGTTGTGTTGTCTGTTAGAATCAACACCTGCCCTGGAAGAAGTAACTCCTTGAAAGCCATTAATGCAAACTGGACTGCTAACATCTCCTTCATGTTGATATGTAGATGCTGTAGTCTGGCAGGCCACTTGTCTTGTATCCACTTTCCATTTAGATGAGCTCCCCAAGCAATGTCTGAGGCATCTGTCGTTAGAATTTGACTCGCCTCTGGCCGGGTCACAGAGAGTCCCTTGTTTAGGTGACATTCCTGAGCCCACCACAAAAATTCCTTTTGAATGCAAGGTATTATTTGAATGACAGTGTCCAAATCCTGGCAGTGCTGTGTCCATACATTTTGAGATACCATTGTAGCTTCCTCATATGCAGTTTGGCATTGGGAAGCACCAGAATACAAGATGCCATGAACCCTAAGGCTTGAAGGACTGTCCTTGCAGTCAGCCCGGACTGAAGAGATAGTTGATGGAAGTAACTGGAAAGATTCTTTTGTTTGTCCGGGGTTAAAAAGGCCATCTGGGCTGCTGTATTCAGTCTCACACCCAGAAAGCACATGTCTTGAGAGGGTACTAGACTGGACTTTATTTCGTTCACAGAATACCCTAGGCATCTTAGCACTGCTATGACATATTCCAAATGCTGTAGAAGGTCTTCCTTTTCTTGAGCCAGAATCAGGCAATCGTCCAAGTAAGGATAGATTTGAATTCCTTTTAGCCTGAAGTAAGCTATCACTGGAGCCAGAACCTTTGTGAATACTCTGGGCGCAGTAGATAAGCCAAAGGGCAATGCAGAGAACTGATAATGAGAATTTCCAGCTCGAAACGCAGATACTTTCTGCAACTTAGTCTTATAGGCACATGAAGGTAAGCTTCCTTGAGATCTAAAGTTACCATCCAGTGATCTTTGCCCAGCAGAGGTAAAAGCTGTTGTAACGTCAACATTTTGAACTTGGGAATGTCCAGATAAGTGTTGAGGATAGATAAATCCAAAATTGGTCTCCACGTGTTCCCCTTCTTCGGTACTAGGAACAGGCGAGAATAAAATCCTAGGCCCCTTTCTGGCACAGGAACTGGCTGAATGGCCCCTATTTGGAGTAACTGAGAAATTTGCTTGTGAGCCTCTTGTCTTTGTAGAGGAGGAATGTCTGGCATGCCTTTGAAAGGAGGCAAGGTATGGAAATAAAACCTGTAACCGTGGTGAATGATATCCAGAACCCATCTGTCTTGGGTAATTAAATCCCAATTTTCTTTGAAAAGAGACAGTCTTCCTACCAACGGTGCTGCCAGGCGAGAATGAACTGGCAGCTGAAAAGGCAGGGCATTGGGTCTGCTTACGAAAGGACTGACCCCTGCCCTCACCAGAAGTCTGAGCAGGGAACTCCTGTCCTAGGCCTAAAAGAACCTGAGCTCTGCCCCTACCACGTCTAGACCTACCCCTAGACTGGGAATCATAAGCAGGATAAGTCCATCCCTTAGCAGGCCAATTTCTACTAAACTTGGAGGCTGCACCTGCAAAAAATCTTTAACAGTTTGCATAGACTTAGCCT
This sequence comes from Protopterus annectens, assembly GCF_019279795.1. NCBI lineage: Eukaryota > Metazoa > Chordata > Ceratodontiformes > Protopteridae > Protopterus > Protopterus annectens. The sequence continues at coordinate 1,557,824,540 of NC_056737.1, read as the reverse complement.
TGTCCTCCATTTTCTTCAAAACTGCTTCTACAGGCGAACCAAACAACACATCAGACTGCAAGGGAGCATCCAAAATCCGTGTCTTAACATGCTCAGCTAAATTCTGATCTCTCAACCAGGCGTGCCTACGAAGAACAGAACCAGTGGCAGCCACCCTGGAGGAGGCCTGCACAGCATCAAAACCACATTGCAAGGAATGTTTACCCACCTGTTCCGACACATGAACTAAATCCTGCAACTCTTTACACTCAATACCTTCCGCCAGAGCATCCACCTTAGATTTCAACTGTGAAAGAAGATAATTCTGATATTTTAACATGTGAAACTGACAATTCAACGCCCTCATGGCTAAAGTGGAAGAAGTATACACTTTCTTTCCCCATCTATCCAAAGCCCTTGCCTCTTTATCAGGAGGGACAGGATTTTTAACAACTGAGGCCTTCACACCTTTAGGCCCCTGAGAGACAGTTTCGGGTCTGCCCTAGGACTCTTAAAAAGATACTTATGAGCTTCAGGCACCCTATAATACCTATCCGGTTTAACTGGGGCAGGAGGCAAAGAATCCAGTTCAGGGAAGCCTCTGCAAAACATCTTCCACCACATTCAAAACAGGAGGTATAGCTAAAGGCCTATGCTGGGGTAAAACAAGAATTCCCTAAGCCTTTTCCTGGAATCAGAGAAATCTTGACCTTCCCATTTAAAATGCTCCCTCATGGAATGCAGAGTCTCTGAAAATGAAAAATCCTCAGGAGGGCAAGCTGAAGGAGTAGAATCATCCACATCAGAATCAGAATAAGGAGGGTACTCCTGCAAGTCTTCAACCGAAGACTCAGAAGCCTCCGAGCATTGCTCAAAACTCTCAAACTCAGGTTCCACCTAGGCCTCTTATCAGGAGGGGCATAGAACCCCTTATCATAGTAATCAAATCCTCTGCCATTTTAAGCATATGTTTCTTAGGCAAAGACCCTGAAGCACTAGGAGAAACCCCCACTGAAGCAAAACTCGGCCTGCCCCTCAAAGAAGCCTTGGAAACAGAAGGAGGCTCTGACCACCTTAGGAAGAGAGGGAAGAACAGCCACCTGAGAAGCCCCTCAGCCTGGCCTACTTCCTGAGAGGATACATCCTGTAACAGTAAAGTCTCTCCTGAGACTCCAAAGAAACACCTGGCAAAACCTCCGGCTCCACTGAGCCCTCTAAAGAACCGGCGTCTGGGACTGTCGGTTCTTCCACTAAACTTTGCTGTTTTGTCCTTGCGTTTTAGCGAAGCGTCGGAGCATCCGGCGGCATTTTATAATTACAACGCTTCCCAAACACTAACCTGGCACAGTCTAACCTTCTCTTAATAGTGCGTTTGTTAAATCTAGCACAAGAGCGGCATCCAACAACGTCGTGCTCAGGCCCTAAACAAGGTATACACAAAGTATGGTAATCCCTATGAGGTATCTGTTTCCCACAAGAAATACAGTTATTCACTTTTTCTGACATCCGGTTAAATACTGAGGCAAGAAAAAACCAAAATATTCCCAGCGGTACTTAGCCAACTTTGATTCGGTCTGAAACTCTGGCTTCAGAAACTTTCAGAACGCCAACCTGCACTCGCAAAATTGCTTCTGCATCGGACCATGCGGCAAAAAAGACTGGGGATATGACGTCGGTCATGCGCATTAGTACCCTGACGTACTGACGTCAGTCTAATGCGCCCTGACCGACGTCAGCCATATACTTTGGTATTCGGGCCGACTGGACAGCGGACTACCCAATAGTTAGGACTGCAGCAATGTGGAATGAAGAACATTGGGCCCTATGTTAAGATGAAAATAAATTCAAAGAAAACCCCACTTTTGGTGGACACTGGAGCTACTAGGTCAGTGATAAAAATTACTTCAGATAATCAAATACTAGTATCAGAAAAGAAAGTAAAGGCAGATGGAGTAACAAACACTACGGTTACGTATCCTGTTTCAGAACCAATTCTCATTTCTTTAGGTCCAATTGAAGAAAAGCATTCTTTTCTTCTGAGTAATACTGCACCAGTAAACCTACTAGGAAGAGATTTGTTATGTAAGTTGGGTTGTACTATTTACTGTACCCCAAAAGGGGTATATCTAAATGTTTCAACAGAATCAGAGAGGTAAGTATTGGCAGTTTTAGCAGAAGCTGAGGAACAGCCTGCTGGAAGCATACAGACAGATGGAGAGCTACTACAGCAGGTACCTGCCAACATGTGGGCTAAGCATGCAAATGAAGTAGGTATACTGAAATCAGCAGAGCCAGTAAAAATAAAATTAAATCCATCAAAACCTCTCCCCTGAGTTCCACAATATCCACTAAAGCCAGACGCAGAGCAGGGAATCAAATTAGAAGTTATGTACCTACCATAACGTTCCATGTTAGTTGTCTTCTTCTCGCCTTCTTTCTTGCTGGATGGGTTCGGAGCCGATCCTCGGCTCCGACTCGGCCACTCTAAAAGCTCGAGAGCTAGTTCCACTGGCTCAAGGTTCCCCTATATCCCACAATGCTAGGCGGTAACTCCTCAGATCTCGTTTGAAAGCTAAGGCCAGCAATAAAATTCCATAAGGAACAAAGAAGAAACTCTTCTAGGTCTGTTCTGGCTAGGGGGAAGGAGGGTGGGACGCAAGAAAGAAGACGAGAAGAAGACAACTAACATGGAACGTTATGGTAGGTACATAACGTCTAAATGTTAAGTTGTCAATCTCGCCTTCATTCTTGCTGGATGGGACCGCGTCCCTAGCACCTTGTCCCGGGTGGCCTATCAGAACAGACTCTTGAGTACAGTGGAACCAAAGTTGGCTCGGTCTCTAGAGGCCAAATCCAACTTATAATGAGAAATGAAGGTATGGGGAGAAGCCCAAGTAGCTGCCGAACAAATCGAATCAATAGGCAGCCTGTCTTGGAAAGCTACAGAAGTGGCTAAAGCTCTAGTTGAATGAGCCCTGGGTTTGGATGGCAACCGTTGATGTCTTGTCTCATACACTAGGGTAATCAATGAAGTAAGCCATCTAGAGAGAGACTTTAGAGACTGGAAGGCCCATTCTACCTTCTGCATAAGAAACAAACAGTTGGTCAGATTTCCTGAATTGTTTGGTCCTGTCTAAATAGTACCTAAGTTGGTGATGAATATCTAAACAGTGTAACTTTTGTTCTGACCTATTAGAATAATTTGGGAAGAAAACAGGAAGCTCAATGGTTTGATTCAAATTTGCCAAAGAAGCTACTTTGGGCAAAAAAGACGGGTTAATGCAAGGACACCCTGTCTTTATGAAATACTAGATAAGGGGTTCGACTACACAGAGCATGAAGTTCAGAGACTCTTCTAGCTGAGGTGATAGCTACTAAAAAGAGTGTCTTCCACGAAAGTAATTTTATAGAACATGAAGCCGCAGGTTCAAAGGGGGGAAGAATTAAGGATGCCAGAACCAAGTTGAGATCCCATTGAGGAGGAGGATCTCTGATGGGTGGTTTGAGTAGAAAGACTCCCTTTAAAAAGGCCTTGCAGAGTTTGTGAGACATGATAGAGGACTCTGAGATTCCAACATGAAAGTTCAAAATTGCAGCCAATTGAACTCTAATGGTAGATGGGGACGAACCTGCATGGAAAAGTTCAGCTAGAAAGTCTAGAACTGTTTGAATAGAAGCAGTGAAAAAATCTATATTCTTTGACTGCGCCCAATAGGAAAAACGTTTCCACTTGCTATGATAAATTTTCCGAGTGGAAGATTTATGAGAGGCAATCAAGATATCTCTAACTGAGTGAGATATCAAAGGAAGCCTGGCTAAGGTCGGAATTGGAGGAACCAAGCTGTGAGGTTCAGAGAGGGAAGGGAGTGGTGCAACTGACCCGACTGATGGGTCAAGAGGTCTGGAACTGGGTCCAGATGCCAAGGTTGTTCCAACAGATAACGGTGGAGAAAGAGGAACCAAATTTGTCGAGGCCAGTAAGGGGCAATGAGGATCATAGAAGCTTCCTGAGCGATGGCTTTCTGTATCAGCTGGGATATCAGTGGAAAGGGAGGAAAGGCATATAGAAGTCCCCAGGGCTAAACGTGCACTAGAGTGTCTCTGCTGGGATGGCCTGGTTGGGGAAAGAGGGTGAAAAAATCGTCGCACTTGCTGTTTTGGGGAGTAGGGGAGTAACAAAAAGGTCGCAGCAAGGCCTGCCCCACTTTCGAAAAACTTTCTCCAACACTGAATTGTTCAGAGACCACTCGTGAGGCATGAGAATAGCTCTGCTCAATTTGTCCGCAATCACATTGGACTTCCTGGGGATGTGCGTTGCTAACAGAAATCGCTGAGAAGAAATCGCCCATTGCCATAGTCTGAGTGCCTCTCGACATAGGGGGTAAGACCTGGTTCCGCCTTGTTTGTTGATGTACCACACTACAGACATGTTGTCTGTTTGTATTGCTATAGTTCCCTTGGGAAGAGAGTCTTGTAGGGCTTGCAACACTAGAAGCACTGCTCTCATCTCTAGGACGTTTATGTGCAAGTGGCACTCGAACGGTTGCCACATGTCCTGGACTGTCCTGCCCTGGAAATGCCCTCCCACCCGATCAGGAGGCGTCCGTTGTCACTGTAGCAACCGGAGGAGGGACAAAGGTCTCCCTAGGAGGAGCTGAGGAGATGTTATCCACCAAGAGAGATGACTCTTGCACGACTGAGTTATCCGAATAGGATGGGACATTGGAAGGCTTTGGTAAGACCATTGTGTGAAGAGCATCCATTGCAAAATCCTCATGTGGAAGCGAGCTAATGGTAGGAGAGGGATGGCTGCCGCCATAATCCCCAAGACTTTCAGGATCTCTCTGGCTTTGACTTTGTTGTTCTGCAAAAGAAGAAAGACCTGTTTGTGAATGTCTGCTATCCTCTGCTCTGTGAGTCTGGCTGACATCTTGACTGTGTCTAGATTTGCGCCTCTGAAAGTAACACGACAAGGCGACAAGACAGACTTTTCGTAGTTTATTGAAATGCCTAATGCCTGACATGTGCGAAAGGTGTAGTCTCTGGCGAGGAGTAAAAGATGCTTGGTGGGGGTTGTAAGGAGCCAGTCGTCTAAATAAGGAAACACCTGGAATTCTTGATGTCCCAGATGAGAGGCTACCACTGCCATGCATTTGGTAAACACTCGGGGGGCTGTAGTGAGACCAAAGGGCAGGGCTCTGAATTGAAAATGACTGGTTCCCAGTCTGAAGCGGAGAAACCTCCTGGAGCGTCGATTCATCTTGATGTGATAGTACGCGTCCTGGAGATCTATAGAGCACATCCAGCTGTCCCGTTCCAAAAGAGGAAGAATGGACTGCAGCGTGACCATCTGGAACTTTGTTTTCTTGATAAACTTGTTCAAGTTGCTGAGATCCAAAATGGGTCTCCAGTCCCCTGTTTTCTTTGGAACCAAAAAGAATTTGGAGTAGGTTCCGGATCCTACTTGGTCTGCTGGCACTGGTTGAATAGCTCTTTTTGCGAGCAGCTTTGAAATTTCTAATGCTACTTGCTCCCTTTGACTGGGTGGAACATCTGAAAGGGATTTTTTGGACAGCTTTGGAATGAAAAGGAAAGGGATTCTGTAGCCTTCGGAAATAATAGACTGTACCCACTTGTCTTGAGTTAAAGATAGCCAGGCTTTTGGATACAGTGACAACCTTCCCCCGACTGCCTCCGAAGGTGGACAGTCGGGCAACACCTCAGGGATGCTGAAAAGGCTTGTCGGAAAAGGATTCTCGACTGCCCTGATTCTGTGGGCCCCCTCTACCTCTGGGACGGCATCTACCATTGTTGTTCCCCCCTCTGCCTTTAGAGGGGAATCGACTCTGTGCGTCAGGCAAGTCTCCTTGAGATTGTTTACGGAACCACATCTTTCCCCCCTTCTGACCTTTGGGGTAAGGTCTAGAAGGAGTAGAAAAACGGACTCCGATGGCAGAAAGAGGTTTGCCATCAGTCTCGCACCTAGTCAGGGTTTCCTTCACTTGAGGACCAAAGGGGGATGATCCATCAAAGGGGGAATTAGTGAAGGATGCCTTAAAGGGGTCAGCAAAATTACAAAGCCACATCCAGGCGTGCCTACGCAAGGCTACACCTGTACCTGCCGTTCTACTTGCTCCATCAGCCGCATATGAAAGGAGGCGCATGGAGGAGTTGGTTATAGAATTAAGGGTAGCCAGCTGAGAGTTCATCCTGTCCTGAAAACCCGCAGCTGTTGGGTCCTTCAACATTTCACTCGCTTCCTTGAATAAATCCCTCTGAAGTCGGGTAAAATGACACAGGTAATTCAGCGATCTCATAGTAAAGGTCACTGACGAGAACATCCGCTTCCCGTACCTGTCCATTGACCTAGACTTCTTGTTAGGAGGATGAACAGGCACCGAAGGATCAGCTAACTCCTTCTTGGTAGCTGCAGCCACCACCATAGCATCAACAGAGATGCCTTTGGTCAGAAACTCTTTATCCTGGGGGCCGTGATGAACTTAGATGGTCTCCTGGGGGTGGGTTCCACTGAGTCAGGAGCCGCCCAAGCCTTCTTTGCCACCACTTGCATAAGGGGGTCAAAGGGAGGGGACAACCAGGAGGTGGAAGGGCGAGAGCCAAACGCCTCAAGGTACACTGATTCATCCTCTGAAGGGTTGAGGGCTGGCCAATTCCCCCTCTGTTTTAAGATTTCAAGGATGTCTGCAAAAGAGACATCTTCAGAGGGGAACAAGGGGAACCTTCAGAATCCTCTAAATCAGTGTCAGAGGTGACAGACTCAGGTTCATAGGTTCATAGGTTCATAGGTTTATACTAGGCTATCTGCCCTAAGGCATTTATAAGCCTAGCCCAAATTATTGTGGCTTACACCCTTATATGAAAAATACTGTGCCCATTAGTTTGTTGTGCCTCTGTCCAGCAGTGACAGAGATGATTCCGGTAAACCTACGATCTCCCATCCACAGGTCTAGATTTCTCTTGAACAGAGTCAGCGAGGTGCTCTGCCTCACATGGACCGGGATTTTATTCCACAGCATAGGGAGTCTCTGAGTGATAAATCTATCCCTCCAGCACGTCCTATTTATATCCGTGCTAAGGTTTAAGTCGCTTGCTCTAGTGGTTTTGGTGGATTTGGATTTTTTGAGGTGGAGCATGTCCATTAATTCGGGTTGGACATGGCCTTGTATGTCAGGCACATGTCACCTCTGAGCAGGCAGTGCGACTGAATAGAGCTGGAGTTTCTTCAATCTGGCAGCATATGACAGATTTTGGAGTCCCTTTATCCTTTTGGTGAGGAACTTTTGGGGTCTCTCCAATTGCTGGGGAGTCAATGTGCTTCCTCTTACACTGCCTTTTCCTAGGGGGCTCTCCTGCAGGGTCAGGAGAGGCCTCGGAAGAGGAGGAGATCCCCACAGGGGAAACTTGAGGAGCTGGCTCTCTACGATCGGGGATGAGAGAGTCAGTCGAAATCACCGGAGGCACCATAGGGGGAGGGGCAGAAAGAACCGACTGGGGAGTAGAACCTGGTTCTAACACGCTCCTCATGATCTCAAAGGCACCCCTGTCAGGCAGAGCCGAAGGTCTCCATTCCGAAAAACTGAAAACCTCCCGGCACTGACAGTGATGGCTCGAGGCCGATGTCGGCCAAACTCACCAGCGCGAAGCACCGAGGAGGCGGAGTCGGACAAGGGTCCGATGCCACTCGCCTCGGGCCGGCGATGGAAGTCCGGTGCGAGATTCTTCCAAAGAAGACATCGGCAGACGGAACCGAAGACAAAGGTATCGGTTCAGCGCCACCCCAGTATCGGGTCCGAGCCGCCCCGGCTCCGAACTCAAAAGAGTCAGAGGAGGAATAGATTGAGTGGTAGGAATAGGTCTCGACTGTTGAGTCGGACTTTGAAGCATCTGGGATAATGCCTCGGACTTAAGAAATCGACTCACTACTCTCTGAAGGTCATGGTCTGATAACCTGGAAGACCTAGAAGAGTGGGATTCATGGCTCCGTTCAGACAACAAGGGTGATGCTAGAGCCGAATGAACGGAGCCGATAGATGGAGATCGGGACCTCTTCCTGGATGTTGGTTCCGATAATAAAATCGGAGCCGACAAATTAATGTCTTCCTCGGCTCCAGCCGGAGCCGAGGACACCGTAGGGGCTTGTATTCGAGTTTCATCGGCTCCGCGGGCCGATGTTCGAATAGCTTTAGTGCCTCCAGAAGACGGCTCAGAGGCTGGAGCTGAAGGTCTAGAAGGCTTCGAGGGTTTCCCCGATGACTGAGTCGAGGGACCCTCAGGCTTAAGTAAGCTCCTTAAAATAATATTTTTTCGCTCCTGCAGGACTCTAGGGCTGAAGCCATGGCAAACAGCACATGAGTCCTGCAGGTCTAAAATCCCAGGCAGTACACACAAGCAGTGTGACCGTCTGTCAGAGACATCTTCTGGCAGCACGAGTCACACTTCTTAAAGCCTGGGACCTTTGATTCCTTAGACATATCTAAGGGAAAGTGTAACACCACACACACACACACACACACACACACACACACACACACACACACACACACACACACACACACACACACCGATTACACTTAGGGTTAAATTAACACTAATTTAAACAAATTATAGTAATAGTAATAAAATTCCCTATAAAACACTGTCACTCACTAGGAGGGAGGGACTGGGCCTAGGGCCCGAGGGAAATTTTTTTAAGATTTTGTGGAAAAAAGGGGGTGGAAAGTTAACGGGAATGGGATAAACTAATTTAACACTAACTATTTATAAGAAATATTAACTTTAAGGGGAGAAAAGGCTAAGAAACTAGTTCTTTACCAAAAAACTAACCTGAGCCGGTAGGAACACACCTCGATCACTGTAGCGGCAAACGAGATCTGGGGAGTTACCGCCTAGCATTGTGGGATATAGGGGAGCCTCGAGCCGGTGGAACTAGCTCTCGAGCTTTTAGAGTGGCCGAGTCAGAGCCGAGGATCGGCTCTGAACCCATCCAGCAAGAATGAAGGCGAGATTGACAACTTAACATCCTGTAATTCACTCTCTAATACAGCAAGGAATAATAATACTTGTTAAAAGCCCTTGTAATACTCCTATTTTTCCAGTGAAAAAGCCAGGAAAGGATACTTATAGATTTGTCCAAGACTTAAGGGCTGCAAATAATGCAGTGCTACCTACTTTTCCTGTTGTTCCAAATCCAGCAACAATATTGAGTTACATACCATACCACCTACAGCTAGTTACTTTTCTGTGATAGATTTATGTTCAGCATTCTCTTCTATACCTATTCACCCTGACAGCCAGTTTCTGTTTGCTTTCACTTATCAGGGACAGCAATATACATGGAGACGGTTGCCACAAGGATATACTGAATCTAATTCATTATTTTCTCAAATTCTAAAAAAAGATTTGGAGAATGTGACAATTCCGGATGGGTCTGTGTTAGTACAATATGTAGATGATTTACTAATAGCATCAAACTCCTTTCAGCAATGTCAGCAGGTTACCTTGCATCTTCTAACTATCCTTGCAGAAAAGGGACACAAAGTGTCTACAGAATAACTACAATTATGGTCATCTCAGGTACGTTATATTGGTCATTTAATATCCCAGGGTAGCAGGCAAGTGTTACCATCTCATATTGATGCAATATCTAAGGCCCCACATCCAACTACTCAGAGACAGCTTGGGTCTTTCCTAGGTATGACAGGATACTCTAGACAGTGGATCCTAACTATGCAGAAATTTCCAAACCTTTGAAAAATCTTTTAAAGCAGGATACACCAGAGCCTCTCCTTTGGAATAGTGAAAAGGAAATCTCATTTCAGAACTTGAAGCAAGCTTTAGCTACTGCCCCAGCTTTAGAGTTACCAGACTATGATAAGACTTTTATTTTATTTTGTCATGAAAAAAAATGGATTCCACTAGGAGTACTTGCTCAAAAACATGGGACAGCTATCGTCCATTGGCTTATTACAGCACAGCACTTGATTCTGTTGCAAAAGGTTTTCTACCTTGTTTAAGGGCAGTTGCCGCTGCTGCCATTCTAGTTAATCTGGCACAATCTTTGGTGCTTGGAAATGATTTCAAAGTAGCTGTCCCTCATTCTGTATCATCTCTTTTGCTTAAAATGTAAACTCAACCAATCTCGACTGCATGTCTAACTAGATATGAACTTACACTTCTTTCTGATCCATCTATTTCTCTGATCCACTGTCCTGTTCTAAAATCCTGCATCTCCGTTGCCTTCTGCTGAGGATGGTGAAGAGCATGATTGTGTATGTGTAACTAACTATTTGCTTTCTCCTAGGGAGGACTTAAAGGACACTCCTATACCCAATGCTGACATGCATCTGTTTGTGGATGGTTCCTGTGGAAGAGATCAAACAGGAAAGTTGATCTCAGGAATAGCAGTCTGCAACGTGGAAAAGTACAGTTGTGTACCTACCATAAATGTAGATGTCCGAGTGTATTCACTGTTGCAGTCATTGCACTTGGGTTATCCTGCTGGCAGGTGACCCGCAGTCAGCCCGAGTTCCAAAGTCTTGGTCCGGTGTTGGTTGCTGTCGCCTCTTCCCTGACGTCAGTGCGCCAGGGGTATAAAAGTTGCAACCAACGCCATTTTCTTCAGTTTTTCTTGCCCCAGATGTCCGGTGCCCCCAGATATGAAGGCTGAAAATATAAAAAATATGCCAAACAACCATGCATATATTACTATAAACATTTCCTTCATCTACAAGCAAATACACCACATAGGTTGTATAGAGTTGAGAAGTACAGAATAGTCCCAGCAAAGAGGGGGATGGTGGGTGGGTAACCTGGACTGCAACAGTGAATACACTCGAACATCTACATTTATGGTAGGTACACAACTGTATTATGTTCATCGTGTTTCACTGTTGCAGTCATTACACTTGGGTAGAATCCCAAAGCTGAGGTTGGGTGGCTGGGTCTAGACTGGATTTGGTGAGGCTAACAAGCCCTGCAGAACTGCAGTGGCAAAGCCTGCTCAGGATTTGGAGTAGAGAGGTAGGTGGTAGTGCTTGGTAAAAGTATGCACTGAGCTCCAGGTTGCAGCTTCTAATATATGTCTTTGGTTGGTACCCCTCTGAGGAAAGCTGCTGAAGTGGCTGCTGCTCTGGTAGAATGAGGCCTAATGCCCTTAGGCACTGATTTGCCATGTTGTGCATAACAGAAGCGGATGCAGTGTCCTATCCATTTGGAGATCGTCTGCTTTGTAATAGCTTTTCCTTGTGATCCTGCAGCATATGCTACAAACAGCTGCTCAGTTTTTCTGAAAGCTTTTGTTTTGTCCAAGTAAAAGCGTAGCTGCCTGTGTATATCCAAAGCGTGCAGAAGTCTTTCCCCTTTATTCTGGGGATTTGGTTAGAAAGTAGGCAAATGAATGGTTTGGTTTAAGGCCACATTGGAGACCACTTTTGGCATGAATGTTGGGTTCGTCCTAAGAGAACCCCTGTCCTGATGAAATATGAGGTAAGGTTCCACAGCCATCAATGCCTGTAACTCTGAGACTCTTCTTGCTGAGGTTACTGCTAGGAGCAGAGCAGTTTTCCATGACAAGAATTTTAGATCAGCTGTGCTGGCTGGTTCAAATGGAGGCAGTGTTAGTTTTTCTAAAACAAAATTGAGGTCCCAAGTAGGTACTGGTGCTCTCCTAGGGGGTTCTTATATTCTTTGCCCCTCTGAGGTACTGTCATAGTAGAGGATGTGAAAAAATAGTAGGATCCATATTGTAATCAGCTGAAATGGCAGAGGCATGGATTTTAATAGATGAAAAAGATAGACCTTTGTCCAACATCTCAGTCAGGTATTGCAAACTCTGAGGTATATTAGGGAACAGTGCGTCGAGCCCTTGTGCCTGGTTCCAAGCACAGAATCTCTTCCATTTTTCTGCATAATATTTCCTAGTGCTGGGTCTCCTGGCTTCCAAAATTACATCCATAACAGCTTTAGAGAGAGGTGCAGTCTGAGTGGCTACATTATCTGCCATGCTGCCAGGTTTAAGGTTCTGAGTTGACTGTGCAGAATCTGATTGTTTTGCTGTGTCAGAAGATGAGGGATTTGAGGTAGTGGCCAAGGTGGGCCTTGGGACAAAGTCTTTAGAATTGGGTACCAGTGCTGGCGTGGCCAGTCTGGTGCAATCAGGATCATTTTTGGCCTCTCTTGTCTGACATTTAGAAGCACCTTGGTGAGAAGAAGTATCAGAGGGAAGGCATAGACTGTCAGGTTTTTCCAGCTGAATGATAGAGCATCCACTTTCCATACTTGAGAGTGATAAGTCCTTGTGCAAAATTTCTGTATTTGGCAATTGTGAGGGGAGGCAAAAAGATCTATGTCTGGGTGTCCCCATTCCCTTGTTATCATGTTGAACACTTGTGGATTTAGTTTCCATTCGTGAGGATCCATGAGATTTCTACTTAGTTTGTCTGCCAGTGTATTTTTTGTTCCTGGCAGGAATTGTGCTTGCAGATGTACCTGGTAGGTCAGTGCTGTGTTCCACAAAGTCATGACTTGTCTGCATAGGGGGTAGGAATGTGTGCCCCCTTGCTTGTTTATGTACCACATAACAGTGGTATTGTGCGTCTTTATTAATAGTTGTCCTGGATGTATTATGTCCTTTAAGGCTGTCAAGGCATTCTGTACAGCTAGCATCTCTTTTTGATTGATGTGAAGATGCATTTGTTCCTTGGGCCATGTGCCCTGAATACATTTTCCTGCCATATGTGCTACCCAGGCATAATCCGATGCATCCGTTGTTATTGTCTGCCTGGCTGCAGGTAAGGTGAAAGGCTGTCCCTTGTTGTGGTGACAGGCCTGGGACCACCATCGAAACTCCTGTTGTAGGCAGGGAATCAAGACTGTGACAATGCTGAGTCCAAACACTTTTTAGATACCATTGTAGTTTCCTTATATGCAGTTTTGCATATGGAATTAGTAGAATGCAAGATGCCATGAAACCCAGGGACTGCAGAATTTTTCTTGCAGGGAGCTGGGTCTTTGTTGCCATCATTTGAAAGTAATGTGTCTGTTGCCTTTGTTTGTCTGGCGTGAGATAAGCCATCTGGGCAGTTGTACTTAAGCTTGCGCCCAGGAATATTATCTCTTGAGAGGGCAAATGCCAGATGCTTTAGAAGAATGTCCTTGCTCTCTGCTTGAATAAGGCAGTTGTCCAAGTAGGGATATATTTGAATTCCTTTTTGTCTGCAAAATCAAATTACTGGTGCCAGGCATTTTGTGAAGATCCTGGGCGCAGTAGATAAGCCAAAGGGCAGTGCAGAGAACTGGTAATGCATTGAGCCTGCTATAAATCTGAGGTATCTTCTGCACGATTGATTGGGACGTGCAGGTATGCCTCCTTGAGATCCAAAGTAACTAGCCAAGCCTCCTTGCCCAGCATGGGCAGAAGTTGTTGTAGTGTTAACATTTTGAATTTTGGAACATCCAGGAAAGTATTTAGGATTGACAGGTCCAGTATTGGTCGCCAGGCTTTGTCTTTTCTGGATACTAAGAAAAGTCATGAGTAAAATCCTTGGCCCTGTTCTTCTTGTGGAACTTTTTGAAGAGCTCCCATATCCATAAGAGCAGCAATCTGGTTTTGTGCCTCTGCCCATTGGTTTTGTGGCAGGTTTGGCATACTTTTTGGTTTTGGAAGCGTGTGGAAGTGGAACCTGTACCCCTGAGAAACTATATTTAGCACCCACTGGTCTTGGGTGACCATGTGCCAATTTTTTGAGAAAAGTGCTAGCTTTCCCCCTAGGGGTGCTGTCAACTGGTAAGAGTTTGGCATTTGCAGAGGGAAGTCATTATGACTGTTTCCTATAAGGTTGTGATTTGTCTTCTCCTCCTTTGGGGGCTGAAGCACCCCATTGTTTAGGTCTGTAGGAGCCTTGGGGCTGAGATCTGCCTCTTGGGCGTCTGTATCTGCCTCTTTGTGGCCTGTCTGACACTGGAAAAAACCAATTTTTTGAAGGTCAGTTTCTGCTAAATCTAGCTGGTTGAACCTGTAAGAAATCTTTCACAGTTTGCATTGACTTTGTTTTATCCCCCATTTTCTTTAACACCTCTTCTGCCTTAACACCAAAGTATCATGCTGTAGTGGAGCATCCAATAATTTTACTTTAACATGGTCAGGTAAACTTTGTTCTTTCAACCAAGCATGTCTTCGAATAACTGAGCCTGTAACTGCGGCTCTACAAGAAGCCTCTAATGAATCCAAACCACAATGCAGTGTATGCTTTCCCACTTGTTCACCTGCATGCAATAAATCCTGCATTTCTTTACTGTCAGGATTTTCTATATTTGTAACCATTTTCTGCTTTAACAATGACATGAGATACTACTGATATTTAAGCATGTGAAACTGACAGTTTAAAGCTCTTACAGCTAAAGTAGCAGAAGTGTAAACATTTTTCCCCCATCTGTCCAGAGCTCTGGAATCCCTATCTGAGGGGACAGGATTTTTGGCAGTGAAGCTTTAACCTCTTTAGGACCCTGAGAAATAGTTTCTGGGTCTGCAGCGGGGTTTTTGTAAAGAAATTTATGAGTGTCAGGGACACTGTAGTACTTGTCTGGCTTTACTGGTGAAGGGGGTAAAGAAACTGGAGACAGACTGGATTCAGAAAAAACAATCTTCCAGATCAAGCAAAGGTGGGATAGCCAGGGGCCTGTGCTGAGGCAATAAAAGGAAATGTCTGAGCCTTTTCTTGGATTCTGAGTAATCCTGGCTCTCCCAATGGAAATGCTCCCTCATGGTGTGCAGGGTTTCCCCAAAAGAGTAATCCTCAGCGGTGAGGCTGAAGGAATGGGCTCTTCAGCATAAGAGTCCTCATAGGGAGGAGACAATAGCCCTGGTCAGAAGAAGAGTCAGAGGAAATGGAAACCTGATCAGAGGAATCATAATCAGTGTCTTCCCTAGGCCTTTTGTCATGAGGGGGGTGGCAGCCCCTGATTAAAGTAATAAGGTCTTCTGCCATTTTAAGCATCTGTTTCTTTGGCATGGATGACTGTTCTGGAGAATGCGGCACTTGTTTCCTTGTCTTTAATGGTGTTTTTGACTTTGCCTTTGCTGCTGTAGTAGCTTTAATTGTAAGCTGTGAAGGTCTGAAAACACCCTCAGAAGCCGGTGCCTGATCAGCGGCTCCGGACCCATCTGAGGGTATAGTTTCCGTAGGCCCAATACCTTGAGTTTCCACAGACCTCAGTGTCCCCACGTGGCTGTCGGTTATGGCCTGTGGCTCTGAGGTAACAGGTGTCAGGGGCTGCGAAAGCGCCTCACTGAGAACCGGCGAACTGACGACTGGCCTAGAAGAGGCTTCGTCATCGGTTTTGGACCTCGGATGCCTGTCTTTTTGTCTTTGCGCTTTTTATACATTCCAGTCATCGGTTGTTCCGACGGCATTATGTAATTAAATCTTCGTCCAAAATAATGTAAAGCAAAATCAAATTGACGTTTAATAGTGCGTTTATTGAATCTAACACAAAACCGACAACTAGTAACGTCGTGGTCAGGGCCTAGGCAAGGAAAGCAGTAAGAGTGAAAGTCCTTATGAGGTATTTGATTCCCACGAGAAATACAATTATTAACTTTTACTGACATCGGTCTGGAGCAAGAAAAAGTTTCCCCAATGGGGTACTTAGCTTTACTGAAGACTTCGGTTCTAAAATTCATTTTTGAAAATCTCAGGAGTTGGCCGACTGACACTTGTGAACTGCTTTTGCTTCGGGCACTGCGCAGCAAGAAAGACTGAAGAAAATGGTGTCGGTTGCAACTTTTATACCCCTGGCTCACTGACGTCAGGGAAGAGGCAACAGCAACCAACGCCGGACCAAGACTTTGGAACTCGAGTCGACTGCGGGTCACCTGCCAGCAGGATAACCCAAGTGTAATGACTGCAACAGTGAAACACGATGAACATCAATATTGTTAAAACAAAAATTAGCGGGTGTTCACTCTGCTCAAATAGCTGAGCTAGTGGCTTTGCAAAAAGCCTGTGAGTTAGCCCAAGACAAGGTGGCCAATATTTTTACAGACAGCTGTTAGGCTTTCGGGGTGGTACATAACCTTGGAGAGTGAGAGGGTTTTTAACCTCTTCAGGAAATTAAATTAAAAATTCAGGGTACATAAAATCATTCATAGATGCACTTTTGTTACCTAAACAGCTGTCTGTAATCAAATGTTGTACACATCAAAAGGTGATAAATGTTGTAACAAAGTTAACAACTTAGCAGACCAAGCTGCTAAACAAGCAGTAGTAAATTGTTGTAAAGATCTTTGTATGTTGACAGCAACAAACTACAACAGTAATGATGTGTTTGATGTTGCAAAATGGTCAGCCTTTCAAGCTGAAGAATCACAGGGAGACGTTCTGAGGTGGCTCAAGGATGGATGTAGAAAATCATCTGATGGCATATGGCGAAATCTGGACGGCCGACTGGTGGCACCTACCTCTTTGCTACCTTACCTAATAAGGGGATATCACCTACCAGCCCATACAGGTAAGACAGCTTTATTTAATCAAATTACCCAAAGTTGGTATGCCCCTCATGTCTCCTCTTTGATACTTGTAGTATTTGTTTGGAATATAACATAAGCAAACATGCCAACAGTAAATCTGTATGTTTACCTCCACCCTGGGGACCTTTTGTTAATATACAGCTGGATTTCATCCTGATGCCCAAGACTAATAATTTACAATTTATTTGGTGGTAGTGTGTATGTTCTCAGCATGAGTGGAAGCTTACCCATGTCGCAAAGCTGATGCAGTCAGTTATTAAAAAACTGTTATCTGATTATATACCGAGATTCGGTATACCCAGCACTGTTAACAGTGACCAGGGAACTCATTTTAATAATAATCTGTTTAAAGAGTTATATACAGCTTTTAATACTAAGTTGAGTCTTCACTGTCCTAACCATCCAGAGTCATCTGGATTAGTGGAAAGGGTAATTAGGACCCTTAAAAATAAAATTTCGAAGATTTGTGCTGAAACCCACTTAAAGTGGCCCGAAGCCCTTCTCTTAGCATTGATAAGTATGAGGGCCTCACTGAATGCCACCAGGAAATTGAGTCCATATGAAATATTAATGAGGAGACCCATGGCCCTTCTAGCTACCCCTCCAGTGGGAAATGCCGATTTAACTTTGTCAGATGATGCTATGATTTCTTATTGTAGGAGACTCCTCAAAATTTTGCAGCAATATCATCGAACAGTAAGAGCAGCATTACCAAAGCCTCCTGACCAACCCTGTCACCAACTACAACCAGGTGATTGGGTTTACTTTTTCAGAGGAAAAACAGCCTGAGCCCGAGGTGGAAGGGGCCTTTCCAGGTCCTACTCACCACTGTAACCGCAGTTCACTGTGTAGGACTACCAATGTGGATCTATTCGTCTCATTGCAAGAATACCTGTCGTGTATGGACCCCAGATGAATCACCGCAGCCAACCGAGTGAGATTGAGATGTGACATAAATCATCTGCCCAGTGAGGAGGTCAACTTCAGTAGCAGTCCATGATGAATCCAGTGAAAACATGTACTTTTGCTTTGTTTCTGCTGCTGTTCCCTTCTATAAACTGGTCAAGAGAAAACAGTTTCTTGCTGGTCCTTTGGCAATATGCCAAAAATCTAAACAAAACAAACTGCTGGATATGTTCGCATATACCTCATCATTCCAAGGCAGGGATTCCCATCCCTGCATCACAGGAGTCATTTGAAAAGGACCGTAATGACATCAGCTTAACCTAGCATAATGTAACTAATTTTTTGGGTCTATATTATAGTATCGGAGTTTCAAAACTTCAAATGCTATAATATCGACCCGTTTTTGTCAAAAACTCAAAATAGCGAAGCCGCGGAACTTCAAAATCTTACCTAGAGTAAGATTTTGGTTGTCCGTTCCATAGCTTCGCTATTTACTCTACTGTGGAGGGAAGGTTACGGACTGGGTTAAGGTCAGTATGTGAATGGAGGTTACGGACCGGGTTAAGGTAAGTGTGGGAAAGGATCGGGGTAAGGTGAGTGTGCGATAGTTAGGGAGCGGGTAAGGTGAGTGTGCGGTAGTTAGGGGCTTTAGAGTTAGGGAGTGGGTAAGGTGAGTGTGCGATAGTTAGGGAGCGGGTAAGGTGAGTGTGCGATAGGGACTTTAGGGTTAGGGAGCGGGTAAGGTGAGTGTGCGGTAGTTAGGGGCTTTAGAGTTAGGGAGCGGGTAAGGTGAGTGTGCGGTAGTTAGGGACTTTAGGGTTAGGGAGCAGGTAAGGTGTGTGCACAGTAGTTAGGGACTTTAGGATTAGGATTTGGTTAAGGTAAGTGGATAGGTAGTAGTGTAGGGTTAGAATTATGGTTTTATTAAGTGTATGTGTGTGTGGTTTATTTATTTTGGTGTGCTTGTGTTGTGCGTATGTGTTTTGGAACAGTAAATTTTTTTCCCTGGGAAAAAAATTGCTGTTCCGTATGTTCAATATTTTGTGGTCTAGATATTTTAGGTACGATGAAATAGCATTCGCTATTTATATCGTACGATAGGGTAAAATAAACGCGATTTTTCAAAGGTTGTGTCTCCTCAACTTGCCATCACACAACATGGAGACACATGTTATGCCAGAAATGGGACTGTACCAGCAGAGAAAAGCAAATGAAATGACACCAGGCATGAAAGTTTGTTAGACTCTTTGCACTTAAAAAGCTATGATATTTTTTGAATCTATCAACTTGTGGTCTGTGGCAGTTTCTGGATCCGTTTGAACTTTTTATTTTATTCTGTGGTAATTGTGCCTACCCCTGGTTGCCTACAGACTGGCCTGGATGTTGCTTTGTAGGCTATATTACTCCTGCTATTCAACATTTCGAACACCCACCAGCAGGTAGACTGAGAAATAAGCAAGCAATACACCGGACTGAGCAAGTACTTTCAATTTTTAATCCTGGGTATGGAGTGCAAAGGACAATGCCTGAAATCACGATACTTGCCCAAATTCTACAGGAGGTGGCCAACGAAACTTCACATCACATCAGGATGGCAAATCGAGAAATGACTGAAATGCGAACTGTGGTGTTACAGAATCGAATGGCACTTTATATAATGCTTGCTACAAAAGGGAGGGGGCATGTGCCTTCATAGGGAGCCATTACTGTTCATATATTAGTGACTATCATGATGAAAAGGAAAAACTGGCAAACTTCATGGAACAAAGGGCCAAAGAGTTGGACAGCACATTCAAAAGATGGACACTTTTTGGATGGCTGAGCAGTACTTTTGGTAATCTGGGAACTAGCATAACCCAGGGTATTGTCATTGTACTTTTTATTATATTTGTAATCATTTTAGCATTTTCTATTCTAAAGGCTGTGATTACAAGATGTTTAACTTCACCTGCACATGAAATGCCACTGCATGCATAAATCAATGACAGTTCTATTTTGACAAAAAATGATAATGGCTACTATGACGCAGAGGCGTATTTTATCAAGTAAAAAAAAATAAAAATATAATTATATGGTATGACACATAGTGTCAGAGGGAGAAAACTTATGGAACAAGATCAGCTTATTAAAATGTATATTAATTTCAGTTGATTAATGATGCTATAATATGATTGTTAAAAGCAAATATAATTTAAATGCAGGGCTAGGAAAAATACAGCTTCATAAGCCCACAGTATTGCTGTTTTTTTACTGCATTCTATTAGTATGTATGAAGTGAAGCATGTAGCTATAGAAAAAGGAATTTGTTAACCTGACTCCTCCAGGCTAAGAGTGCGCTGTTGTTAGAGCAGGTTTGAAAGATCCAAAGTCAGAAACAAGACCCTTTGGAAGCAGGTGAATCATGTATAGGAAGGTGTTCACGTGAAGTCTAAAGCGAAAATCACGAGGGATGAGAACATTTGCAAAGTTTTCTATAGGACACAGTCATTATAACATCATGAAATTGCATCAGCAGTTTGATAAGAAAATATATAAAATTACAGTTTTTGTATGTAAAGTGAGAATACTTCATCAAGAATTATGAAGATCAACTCCCAGTGCTGTAAGAATAAAATTTCTGTTTGCACACCCTGAAGTGTTGTCCCTGACTAAAGGCATATAAAGTAAATTCTTAATGTTATTCATCACTTTAACAAAGTGTACATATATATATATATATATATATATATATATATATATATATATATATATCTATATACACACACACACACACATATACATACATGTATGTATATGTATATATATATATATATATATATATATACACACACATACATGTATATATATATATATATATATATATATATATATATATACATACATATATATATATATATATATATATATTAATTATATATATATATGTGTGTGTGTGTATGTGTGTGTGTGTGTCTATATATATATATATATATATATATATATATATGCTCATACTAGGCTATCTGCCCTAGGGCATTTATAAGCCTAGCCAGAGTGTGTTTGGCTTTCGCCACCCATTTTAAATTAATTTTGCTATCCCCTTTTTCGAGGTTAGTATACTGTGCCTCTGTCTAACAGTGACACAGACGTGATACCCGGGGTAAACCTACGATCTCCCATCCACTCATCAAGATTCCTCTTGAAGACAGTCAATGAGGGACTCTAACCACTTTGGCCACGTGGTTGTCAAATGAGAGATTGCTATCAACTTGGGTCCCCAGGTCCCTAATTACCTCTTCTGTACTTAATGGATTACCACCTATGTGGTAATTTGTGGGCACTTTGTTTTTGCCAAAGGGGATGACTACACACTTTTTGGCGTTTAGCTTGAGGCCATGGCTCTGGCACCAGTTGTCTGTTTCTATGAGGCCCTTTTGGAGGATGCTTGTGTCGGCTGGAGAGTCGATTATGGCGCCCAGTTTGCAGTCATCTGCGAACTTGGTCAGCCACAGTCCTTCCGTGTTGGCCTGTACCTCCGAGAAATATAAACCGAACAAGAGAGGTCCCAGGACTGAACCTTGTAGGATGCCACTTGTAACTGGTTTGGAATCTGACATGGCTCCAGCAATTCTAACCATGTGGGTTCTGTCCTTGAGCCAATTTGCAACCCATCTAGTGACATAGGGGTTTATATTTAAGCTGGTGAGCTTATCTATAATGCCCGAGTGGGGTATTGTATCAAAGGCTTTTGTGAGGTCCAGGTAGGCTGTGTGGACCACCTTTCCCTCGTCAATGGCCTTGGTGAATGTTTCAAAGAAATCAACCAGGTTTAAGAGGCAGGATCTGCCCTTAACAAAGCCGAACTGGGTAGGATCCAGTGTCTGTAGGTCCCCAATATCTTTATTTATGAGGTCCATGATGATCCTTTCCATAGCTTTGCAGAC